>NW_011889256.1:242841-244679 GCF_000151845.1 Pteropus vampyrus | reverse complement strand
GTAGAGCCTCAGTGATCCCACATCAAAAGGAATGCATACTGGGAAACCGAGCCAGATAAATCCCTCCATTTCCGCCCTCTCTGAGCTGCTGGAAGGTGGGACCTTCCCACGGCCTTTCAGCAGAAGTCCTAAGTCAGGACTCACTGTGACTCCTGGAACTCTGCTTTGAAACATTGCCCGTCCTGGAAATAGACCAAATTCATCTGCAAAGGAGATCTAAATAAATGAAAAGCTATTCCATGGTCACAGATTGGAAGATTCAATACTGTCAATTTTTTTCCCTTAAATTAATCTATAAATTCAATGCAATCACAATCACAGTCCCAGAAAGCTATTTTGTAGATATCGATGATCTGACACTAAAGTTTATCTGGAGGGGCAGAACTCTAGAATTATTGACACAATACTGAAGAAGAACAAAGCGGGTGGCCTGACACGACCAAGTTCCAAGACTTGCTATAAAGCTGCATTAAGACAGTGAGACACAGATCAATGAAACACAAAGGCCTGTCCCAAAATAGAGCCACAAAATATATAGTCAACTGATCTTTGAAATAAAGCACAAAAGCAATTCCATGAAGAAAGGAAAGTCTTTTCAACAAAAAATGCTGGAAAATTTATATGTCCGTATTTTTTAAAAAGTGAACCTAATGAGACCTGATACCTTTCACAAAAAATTAACCCCACATAGCTCATAGACATAAATATAAATGCAATATCATAAAACTTCTAGAACAAAATAGAGAAGGAAATATAAGTGGCCTTGGATTTGGTGATAAGTTTATCATGACTAGATATGACTAAAATTGCAATTGATGAAAGGAAAAATTGATGAGTTGGACTTCATTAAAATAAAAATTTCTCTGCAAAAGATACTGCCAAGAGATACAGCCATGAACTAGAAGAAATATTTTTAAAACATATCTAATATAAGATTGTGTATAATGTACACAAATAAGTCTTGGGTACTGTAAACAGTAAGACAAAAAATTCAACAACAAGGCAAAAATTTAATTGAAAAGTAGGCAAAAGATCTAAATGGATACCAAATATATATATAAATATACATGTATATACATATATGTACGTGTATATATATAGAGAGAGAGAGAGAGAAAGAGAGAGAGAAAGAGAGAGAGAAAGAGAGAGAGAGCGTGCAAATAAACATGAAAAAGAACTCAACATCATTTGTAATTAGGGGAATGAAAATTAGTACAATGAGATTCTATTACATGTCTATTAGAATGCATTAAAAAAAACTCAGTAAACTCTCTGATATTGCTTTTCAGAGAAAACAGTCATTTCTTTTCAGATATATCTTCTCGGACAAGGGAGATAAAGGAAAAAATAAACAAATGGGATGACATCAAACTAAAAAGTTTTTGCACGGCGAAGGAAACCATCTACAAAACAAAAAGACACCCGACTGATTGAGATACTCGCTTACGATACATCTGATAAGAGGCTAATATCCAAAATATATAAATAAATCATACAACTCAACAACAGAAAACAAACAATCCAATTTAAAAATGGGCCGAAGACTTGAACAGATACTTCTCCAAAGACGAAATCCAGATGGCCAATAGACATATGAAGAGATGCTCAAGGTCACTAATCATCAGAGGAATGCAAATTAAAACCACAACGAGATATCATCTCTTACCTGTCAGAATGGCCACCATCAATAAATCAAAGAACAAGTGTTGGCGAGGATGCGGAGAAAAGGGGACCCCCATACACGGTCGGTGGGGTTGCAAATTGGAACAGCCGCTATGGAAACCAGTCTGGAGGTTTCTCAGAAAAAATTGAAAATGGATCTACCTTTTGACCCAGCA
>NW_011889256.1:236048-242791 GCF_000151845.1 Pteropus vampyrus | reverse complement strand
TAAATCATACAACTCAACAACAGAAAACAAACAATCCAATTTAAAAATGGGCCGAAGACTTGAACAGATACTTCTCCAAAGACGAAATCCAGATGGCCAATAGACATATGAAGAGATGCTCAAGGTCACTAATCATCAGAGGAATGCAAATTAAAACCACAACGAGATATCATCTCTTACCTGTCAGAATGGCCACCATCAATAAATCAAAGAACAAGTGTTGGCGAGGATGCGGAGAAAAGGGGACCCCCATACACGGTCGGTGGGGTTGCAAATTGGAACAGCCGCTATGGAAACCAGTCTGGAGGTTTCTCAGAAAAAATTGAAAATGGATCTACCTTTTGACCCAGCAATTGCACTTCTGGATATGTATCCAAAGAAAACCGAAACACTAATTCATAAAAATCTATGCACCCCTGTGTTCACAGCAGCACAATTTACAATAGCCAAGAAATGGAAGCACCCGAAATTCCCATCAATAGACGACTGGATAAAGAAGTTGTGGTTCATATATACAATGGACTATTAGCCATTAAAAAAAATGAAATCATACCATTTGCAACAACATAGATAGACCTAGAGATTATTATGCTGAGTGGAATAAGTCAGACAGAGGAAGAAAAATACCATATGATTTCACTTACATGCGGAATCTAAGGAACAAAAGGAACAAACTGAGCAAAAACAGATTCGCAAATACAGAGGACAATCTGGTGACAACCAGAGGGAGGGGGGTTGGGGAGCTGGGAGAAAGGGGTGAAGGGATAAAGAAGTACAATTTAGTAGTTGATGGATGGTCACGGGGATGGGGAGCACGGCACAGGGGAGGCAGTCAGCAGTGATGTAATAGCTCGATGCAGGGCCAGAGGAGAGAAAGAGCAATTAGGGGGATCGTTTATAAACTATATAAATGTCTAACCAATGTGCTGTATACTTAAAACTAATAATAAAATAAATTTTAAAAAAAATTTTTTTAAATGACAATACTAACTGCTGGCAAGAACAGGAACAGAAACTCCCCCGCACTGCCCGTGGGAATGCGAACTAGTACAGCCACGATGGACGACCTTGACAGTCGGTGTCTCACAGACCCGAGCTCTCTGACCGGGCTATGCACAAAGCACGGCTTGCGGTATTTTTCAACATCTTGGAACATTTATATCCACATAAAAACCAGCATATGAATGCTCCTAACGGTTTTAATTGACAAAACCAGAAGCAACCAAGATTCCCCTCAATAGGTAAAAGATTAAACTTAACTACTTCTCACAATGGAATATTACTGAGCCATGAAAAAGAATAAGCTCTCCAGCCACAACGAGACACGTGTGAGTCCTATGCATATAGCTAGGGTAGTCTGCAATGCTACCTCCTGTATTTATATTTGGGTTGCTATAACAAAAATACTGTAGAGTAGGGCTTAAACTATAGGCATTTATTGACCATAATGCTGGACGCTGGGAAGTCCAGGGTAAAAGCACCAGCACATTCGGTGTCTGGTGAGATCCCACTGTCTAGTTTGCAGGTGACCTTCTCCCTGTGCCCTCACATGGCTGACAGCAGAGAGCAATCGAGATCCTGTGTCTCTGAGGACTAGGACTGTGTCTCTTTCTAGGGTTAGGGCATGGATCTCATTCACAGAGGCTCCACCTTCATGACCCAATCATCTCGCAAAGGCGCTGTGTCCTAATGTCACCGCCCGGTGGGTTGGGCTCCTGGCATATGAATTTTGAGGAAACACAGACATTCAGCCCACAAAATTGACATCCAGGAAAAGGCAAACAATAGACATGGATCGGGGGGCCAGGGATTTATTCTGTGCGGGGGTCGGGGGTGGGGAGGGCTGCCTAAATGAAGAACAAGGGAAGTTTTTGGACAATGATACTCTTCTGAATGATGCTGTAACGGTGGGTGGTGCATGGAGCTGTGCATTTGCCAAAACCCACAGAAACTTGCAGAATTAAAAGCGAGCCTTAAAGTATTCAAATTTTAAAATGTCAGTGTTTTCCTCATGGGAAGAGTAGGTTAACAACGCATACATAAATATAAACATATATAAATATATAAATAAAATATATACATATTTATATATATATATATGAATGAAACAATTAAGTAATGGGTGGTGGGTGGCGAGTCTGGATTCTTTTTGTTTTGGAGGGAGATTTTTGGGAAAGCAGCGAGAGGAGGCCACCGTGAACATTTAGGTACGGATCAGAGTTAGACATCAGTACACAGTCACCCATAGATTAATGAAGAGATGGATGCATATAGAAATATTTCTTAATATGTGTATGTGCCAACCTTAGTATACAAACATATGTTTTCTTGCTCGAATAGATGAGCGGGTCCAGAAATAGCAACCCTGGTAGCAACAAGCACACTTTGCACCGACATATTGGTTTCTAACACTGGTCCTCAATAAAAGAACCCGGGGCTCCTTGAAGAGCTGACTAATGCTGGGATGAGACAAGGAACATGCAAACGAGCCTAGAGCATCTGAGAGCACCCGAAAGTCTCTCTCACACACACACACACACACAAACACACACACACAAACACACACACACACACACATACACACACGTGCGCACTAGAGAGATGCTGGAGACAACTGAACAGACTCTCAGTGGACAAAGCTGGAATAATTTGACCTACAAAATAAAGTACTATTGGATTATAAACTGAAGTATGCAATAAACATCCATAAAACCAGTGATATAAATAAACTACTGAATCTCTTTAAATAGGGGAGATAGAAAAGGCGCCGTGCAGAGTAAGTCCATACCCTACCCTCGGACCGCACCATCCGGGTCCAAACAGCTCCTCGCCCGTCGAGTGGGCTTTGCACAGTGACGTCCTTCCAAAGAGAACAGTGTCGGAAACTGGGGCCAAAGGAACAATTTTCTAGTAGAGAAAACCGGCAAACTGCCACGCCTGGGGGTCAAGGTGAACGTCGACAGCGATGTCAAGTTCACAGCACGTACCCCGCCGTACCGCGATGAGCATGGCCCTTACCTCCGCGACCGCCCTCCCAGAACTCGGACCCCTAGCTCGATCACGAGGGAAACAGCAGACACACGTCAACGGTGGGACACCCTACAAGTGCACGAGCACTCGCCCCACCCGTCAGTCACCAGAGACGTGGAAACTCAAACACCGTCGCAGGCAAGACGCGCAGGAGACATCACGGCTGCGTGTACGACGTAATGCGGAAAACGGCAGGGCGTCCTGGAACGGCGACATGATATTACATAAAAGTAGAAAGGAAACGAAAGCTGAATAAATTACAGACTGGACTCAATAATAACGCATTGACGTCGGCTTATTACTCGTGACAAATGTACCTCACTAATACAGTGTTACCAGCAGGGAAACTGCGTGTGTGATCTATGGGAACTGTTTCACCTTCATAATGTTTCCATAAGTCTCAAACTATTTTAACATTAAAGGAAAAATACAATTGCCTAGAACACAAAGTTCTAAAGTCCCTTAATTAACCTCATTCATGGAAGAAATGAAAAACTCTTCTACCCACAAGGCAACGGGAAAACACCACCGATGGATGCTTTCTGAGTGATGCTTTCTAAGCGATGGCCACAGTGTGCTACGGAGAGTCCACAGGTGTGATGGGGCCTTTCATCGAGGAACAGGATGTCACAGGAGAGCATTCAACGACAGCACAGTGGCTTAATGACACTGTGGATAAATCATTCTACCTTCCTCAACTTGAGGTTCGTCCCCTCCTGTCCCGAGGTTGAAGTGCCCCAGACAGGCATCACAGCCGGAGTCCAGGAAGGAAGAACGTCATAGGACAGGTGGACAGGTGGACAGGTGGGAGCAGAGCCCAGGTGAGCTGGTCGTTGTTACGCAGATAAACCCCTGCTTTCCCCAAACTCCGGCTCGGTCCACCTCCCACCGAGGTCTTGCATGTTCCAAATGTAAGAATGTGCTTCCAAAATCTCGGGTGTGCCCCAACGAGCAAGTCTGCTTTTCTTTTCTTTTTTTTAAAGAAAGCTGATCATATTATCTTCCTGAACAAACTGAGGATCCCGTGAGTGGAGACAGGAGCAGGTGTAGATGCTGATGGCAAACGACAGTGTCTGCCACACTTATCCTTGCACACTGACCACAGAGAAAACACTTGGGAAAATAAACAGCCGTGTACCTCACGCGTGCGTAGCATTCCTAGTGGGCTATATGCTACGATAAAGGCTTCCGGCACCCCCAAAAAGGTTCAAGTTGTTTATTAATTGATCAGGAAATTGAAAGGTTATCAGAATATTCAGCTGTCTTAAAATGGGGGCTGGTGCCAGCCTATGGCTGTGCCTGGGCCCCCCAGACCAAAGGGGGCTCAGCTGCCAACACCATGGTCTGCGGTGCGCCCCATGGGCCTGGGAAAGCTCCTTCTACGCCAGAGCCTCATACACGTGGGTTTTTGTTTCCTTCCTGGAAAAGCGTCTACTAACAATCTCTGCATCTTTACTTAACCCACTTCCCGTTTGCCCCGAGAATACTCGCTGGCGGCTGCAACGTTTACTCTGAGATAACTCGCAGATCACAGTCCTAACCTCACCCTCGAAGACTGCCACGAAATATCTCGCTTTTATTATTATTTTCGCATCGCTCTAGTGTGTCGATAGTCTTTGGAGACCAATGAAACCATTCTGTTTTTAGTAGCGGTTTCCATTTACAAAATGCGATAATTCTCAATCGCTGAAAACGTCACATGCTAGAAAATGTAGCGTCCCTACGTGGGATGTCAACACCATTCTCCCACAGTCGTTAGTCAGAGACTCACCTGATGGATCCGATTTGTGTTCACATTTCTGTTACATTAGGATGAGAGACGAGTTCTGTTTACAAATAACTCCAAGAACAGTTTTTATATTTTCTGTTCACAGTAAAACCAGTCAGATTCGCATCAGCCTCAAAGAGGGTATTTATGTAAAATTAAATTAATGCTGGCAGCGAGCTGTACTTTTTTCCTAAACGGGAAATGGGTTTTAAGGGAAATTTTACAAACATCGGACACTCCTGATTACTGAACGAAACTCAGCAGAAACTGGGGTAAAACTTGTGAGAAAACACATAGCTAGTGCCCATTTGTTTCTAGTTTTGGGGGGTTTTGTAAGGCCTATTACCCTGCCATGTCTCATATGCTAGAACACAAACTATGAGTTCAGGAACGAGTCTAAATCCTATGCCTGCCACCACCCAGCTACGTGATTTTAGGGACATGCAACGTTTGTTCTCAGTTCGTCCACGAATGTAACGAAGAGGCATGGACTGAAGGACAAACCTGTTCTAGGGGCGGGGGGGAGGGTCTCTACTCTGTAAGGTGACAACAATCATGTAATTGATTATGAAGTATAACTTTGTTCATGAGAGTCTTACAGCATAACTCATTAGCCTACAATGTGTTGATTAATTATCCTTTATGCTTAGAATTAATCTGAAACACATAACCTAAATCACTCTACTTATCTGCAGTTCTAATTCTTGGTAATTTATTTGTCGAACAGCTTGCCCGATGAACTAATGCACTGTAATTAAGAAAATTGTTGTTTTGGATTCTTCTAACTCCATGCATTTGCACATAACATACCAAGAATTCTTTCCTATTATTCTCTACGCCTTGAGCACAGTTCACTGGGCAAATTTTAAAGTCTTTTAAATTTGGTGTGGCTGACACAGCTAGCTGTTCAGCAAAATCCGTTCCTCCTTCTTCCTGAGTCAGCAAGACTGGATCTCCTGCTCTCCCCAACGTTAGATGTAGCCACGTCACTGATTTCTTGAGAATTCAATGGGAGCCGAAGGGTTGGCACCACGTCTGGGCGTGGCTCACCCTGACCACAGCCACGCGGTGTTTTCTCTCCTGCGAGTCAGACGCCAACGGCGTTAAGATCTCAGGGGAGTCAGAGCTGCAACGTGGCGGGAGCCTGGGTCCACGCCACCCTGATGCAGGAGGTAATTATCTGTCAAGAGTAGACGTGAGCTGGTGTTTGAGCCCTTGTAAATGTGTTTCGAAGAAAAAGTAAAAAGCTCATCGTAGCTACTGTACTGATGTAAATAGAATTCATAACCGGAAAGCTGAGATACTATACTTTTTTTCTTCTCCACCTAACTTTACCCTCACATGCAGAATCACTGGTTTTCTGAGGCTATGTTAGCCTCTCTTTTTGAATGCTCTGAGAGAACCCCGAAGTACCACCGATCACTTCCAATGCTCTGCTTCCTAGTCCCTCTCCGCCCCACAGGTTACGCATTCACCGAGAATGAGCACAGGGCTCATTTGTTTTTCATCCCTCACACCTGACACTTTCTTGCCTAGTGAATATTTAGCCGAAGGGTTAATAGATACATTGAATGAGTAAGTGACTGAGTGAATGAATGAATTGCACCACTATATTTTTGAGCATTTTATTCTCCAATGCCCTTCCCAGCATGCCAACCATTCTCTGAGCCTGACCTCAAATGCTACCTCATCTTGAACCTCAGAAAGACTTGTACCTCTCCTGCTTGCACTTTGCTCTCCATCTCTCTCTGTTACAATTGTCGTCTTGTATTATTTGCCTGTATTTATTCCCGACAGAGAACAAAATATGAATCGAATAGATAACTCTTCGGCAGATCACTGGACGGCTAGCACAGCACACCTCACACTGCAGGAGACCTTGACCGGTGGGGGTGCAGGCAGTCATGCTCGGAGGTCCTGGAGGTTGGGAGTTCGCCATCTGAAT
>NW_011889256.1:227720-235493 GCF_000151845.1 Pteropus vampyrus | reverse complement strand
GTGCCTTTAAGTGCAATTTAAAACTGTTATTGTTTTTCCTGAAAGTGATGTCATCTATATATACTCTTTAGTGAAGTGTCTTTTAAAATTAGTTGCCCATTTTTTTCAATAGGTTGCTCTCTTATTGAATTCTGATAATTCATTATAATTTCTTAAGTCTATTCTTAAATGTACGGTTTTCAAAAAGTTCTTTCCAGCCTGTCTTTTCTTTCCTTCTCTTAAAAGTGTTTTTGGAAGAGTAGGCATTTTTAATGCTTGTGAAACCCTACTTATCGAATTGTGTATTTTATGGGTCTTGCTTTTGGTCTCCAGGCTAACAAATATCTGCCTAAAACAAGATCATAAACGTATTTATTTGCCTGTTTTCTTCTAAAAGTTTTATAATTTTAAGTTTTGCACTTAGGTTTATAATCCGTTTGCATTAGCATTTTGTGTATGGTATAAAGGACTGAAATTTATATTTTTACATATGGATATCCAGCATCATTTATGGAAACCACTCTCTTTCCTCTACTAAATGGTCTTTGCATCTTTTTCAAATATCAGTTGTCTATTTTTGTGTAGGTCCGTTTCTGGACTTTGACTTCTGCTTCGTTGGTCTGTTCTGTTTATGTAGATGTCGCACTGACTTGATTAATACAGCTTTATAAGCCTTAAAATCAGGTAGTGTGAGCCCTCTTCCTCTTCTGTTCTTTTTCATAGATAGTTTGGCCATTCTAGGTCCTCTGCATTCCCGTATGGATTTTAGAATCAGTTTGTCAAGTTTAACAGCAACGACAACAAATTTTTTTTAAATTTGAGTTATAGATTCAATGCAATCTCAAGCCAGATATTGCTTGAGATTGCAATGAATCTATAACTCAGATTTTAAAAAAATAATAATAATGATTTCTTAACCATGGTCTTTGGATCCACAAACAATGTATATCTTTTCATCGATCTGGGTTTTCTTTGAATTCTCTAAGCAAAGTCATACTGACTTCAGTTTACAAGTCCTTGAAACATTTTAATTCCTAATACTTCACCTCCAAGTATTTTGTTTTTGAGGCCGTAATAAATGGCATTGCTTTGAGATTTCCGTCTCTGACGATAATTGCTAGCCTTTGGAGTTCGTAATCATGTTTTATGAAAATTCAACTGCTGTGCTCTTTCTTTAGACCTCAGTCTCGCTGAGATGAGGCACCTGTTTTCTTTCCATGACCCCGCTGCTCGACGTGCCAACTAGTCGTGTGGATGAATGGATGAATGATTAATTTTCTCTTTCATTGCACAAGGATTTTCAGATACTCTGGAATCTGGGGCAATTAGCAGCTTTATTTTGTTCGGTCCTTGTGATGTGTGACGGGGGGCCGGGGGGGCGGGCATCCTGCCCGTCTGCCTAGTACATCTATCGCCTTGGGGTAACGGTCCCACAGTTATTATCAAGACTAAGGGAGTCTCCAATACCCTAGTTATTACAAAGTTTGGAGAAGGGAAATGTTTAAAAGCAATTTAAACTTTATGTCTCAACTTCTATTAAATTATGTGCTCGGAATATTGGCACAGACACAGAAGGACAGCAAGCACGAGTTTCTCAAGAATCTGTTACAACACAAGACGAGTCTGGAATATTGTGTAGCGTTAGAAAACAAGTCATTGCTCAAAAAGGGCTGAAGCATGTGGAAAGGGAACCAAGAAAATGGTGGAAAAGAGCTTCCGTGCTCCAAACTGGAACAATCTGAGCGACCGATTGAATAACAACAACAACAAAAGATTATAATCCACAGAATGAAACAAATAGCTATACATTCATACTGATAATGAAATCATTTCAAATAATAATTTTTCAAGCATTAGGAAAATAAAATACAGCACTGGCTTTGCACAGTAACTACTGTTGCAGGCAAGATCCACTAATGGATGTTAAAATTATTGGGTGAAAGTTTGAAGGAAAAAAAAGTATATTTATAGAGTCTAAAGATCTCTCTCCCAAGACATGTAGTAATTAAAAAATGAAAATAACAGCTTTATAGGGAAATCTAACAACATCCCTTTAACCAAGGGAATGCTTTTATTACCAGCGATAAAACATACTCATAATAGGCACTCTGAGATGAAGCGTCGGGGAAGGCACATCGCCGGTGCGATATTCTTGTCAAAATTCCTAACCTCAAAGCATTACTAAAAACCAGACACAAATTTAGGGATTTTCTGTAGAACAACAGACAAGTACTCTTCAAAATGTCAAGGCCATTAAAGAAACCCTAACCCCGATCACCAGATGAAAATTTTAATAAAGATGAAGGGACGCCCACGAATTTAAGACGACCAAGGGGAGGTGACAGCTGAAGATAGTGTGGGGCCCCGAACTGGCCCCTGGAGCAGGAAAAGAGCATTTGGAGAAACTCGTGAAATCTGAATAAATTGTTTCAACGACGATTTCTTGATGTTTGATTATTGTTATATAGTTAGGTCAGATGCTGCAGGAGTTGATAACCAAGAGCATGTGGCCACCAGTTGGCCTGCAAGCTGGACCTGGCCCGCCAGAGGCTCCTCCCCCCGTCCCCTGCCCTGGACCTGTCCACCTGCCTTCCTTGTGCTGGAAGGTACCCAAGGATGCAGGCCTGGGTTAGTAATGTGGTGCTGAAACTGTGAATGGTATAGATCAGGGGTCCCCAATCCCGGGCCGCAGACTGGTACCGGTCCATGGCCTGTCAGGAAGCAGGCTGCTCAGCAGGAGGCGAGTGGCCACCAGCAAGCGAAGCTTCACCTCTGTTTGCAGCTGCTCCCCAGCACCAGCATCGCCACCTCAGCTCTGCCTCAGATCACCAGGCAGCAGATTCTCTTGGGACCGCTGGTCCTTGGCGCCAAAAAGGTTGGGGACCACTGGTCTAGATGACTGAGCCCAGTTAAATCCTCTGTGCAAACCAGAAGATGCTGCAGCCAGGTGTGGAGACCGACTCGCCCTGCGGAGCCTAACACAAGCCTTACGTGTCAGTTTCCTTGCTTGCGACATCGGCCAGCGACCAGTCCGGCGTGGTCCGCCTCTTTCTTCAGTGTCCGCTCCCTCACGGATGGGGCCAGATTTTGTGAACAAACAGATGTGTAACATCAACACCAACTAGATGAAGGGTATACGCGAACTCTGTATTATTTTTGATAATTTTCTGTAAATCTGAAATCATTTCAAAATAAAAGCGAAAAACAATCTATCACAGAAATGTAGGATCTAAATCTAGCAGTTCAGTTTTTGTTTGGAAAACACTGTTCTAATCTTAAAAGGTTGTTCGTTTGTTTGTTTTCATTTTCAGCCTCGGGAAATTGATTTTTATTCTGTTAATTCTTCCTTAATCTATATTTTTCAAAGAAGCATCAGAGTCAAAACTCTTTTTGTTAAATTATATCCCAAATTATATTGCATCCCCACAGCAGGCCTGTTCACTCTGATGATTAAATGGAGTTATCGGCTCACAACCAATGCTCGCTCTAACCACTGACACTTTCTTTTTGTCATGAAAAATCCATATGTGCATCTCACTGTACGTACAATATACTGCGACTCCTAACCTAATGGGTGACACCAAGCTAACAGAATGCCAAGTCCAGTGGCGCCGGGCCTCGGAGTAACCCCACACTCTGCTTTTTCCAGTTAGACGCGGGCTCAATTTTGTCATTTGACACATTCTGTGGAAAATCATTGTGTTTCATTCTTATGGCAGCCAAGCTATTTTTCTTCGCAAAGAGCGAGGAGACTATTTTCAATACCGCAGCGAATGTCAACGCTCCCGGTCAATGCCTGAAGCAAGCAACAATTTCATTGGTTTTCATAGGTCCCTCGACAGCCAAGAGTAATTACAGAAAAGTTCCCAGAAGCCTCCAGGGGAAATCTGAGATCCGAGTGAGTATGGCTGTTTATAGAGAGCTTCGCTACTCGGCAAACTTAAGCAGAACTTTTAGAGCTGAAAATGGAGAAACTTTGTCTTGATGCTGATGTCTGTTAGAAAGACATGACAGACGTCTCGGAGCACTTTAAGCAACAAACAGATATGGAAGAGACCACAGAAGAGAAATGGCCAGTGCTGGAATCGTACTGTCTGCGTGGAAGTTTATGAAGGTCTCGATGCATCGGTGCTCACACTTACGAGCTGCACGCGCCCTCTCTCTCACACACACACACAGGCCCCCTCACAAACACACGCACGCCCTCCACGCACTTGAAAAGTAGAACAGCAAACGCAGGTTCATAAGCCTTGTCTTCAGCTCGCTAAATTCAACACACGAAAGCACCTTTCTCAGCAGCAACGAAAGGCTCCTCTCCTCCTTCGCCTAGAACGTTACGCTAGCAGTTATTCATTTTCTCTTGGGTGTTTAACTTCTTCATGTCTGTCCCATTCTTCTCACGAGCTTTTAAATCTGCTCACGTCTCCGATTGCTATTTGAAAACCTCGACTTTCCCTCCCCCTCACGTGTCTCCTTCCACCTTCTCCCCCGCGGTTCACCTCGATTCTCCGCCCGCCCACTGTGGCCCCAGTGTCTGCTGCCTCTGATGATGATGTATTTTCTTCATCTGGGAAGAGTCTGCGGACAATATCCAGTTTCTGCCTACGTGACTTTTCAGCAGAAACCACCATCGTTAACCACCTCCCTTTCTGGTTACTTCTTCCTAGTTTCATTTGAAGTGTACCCTCCTCTCTCAGTTGTTGTTAAATAATGGGGTCCTTCGAGGCTCAACCCAAGCCTTCTCTCTCACTGAGATCTCTACCCTGTCACCTGGCACGCTAACTGGAACCCACGGCTAGAATTATCACCTAGATTCGAAATACAGAAGGAAGGAAATGTGTGGTCCTATTCGACTCGCTTTAATATTGCTTGACCTCCTAAGTCCTTCCAGCTCATTTTGTACATAGGCCAATCTCAAGACCTTTTTAATAACTACGACCTTAACTGATAGTAATCTCTGTGCAATAAAGTTTTAAATAAATAAATGTAACTAACGAATAATTTTTAAAGCCACGATATCTTTATTAAAATCGAGATCAGTGTGGAACATTAATAGAAGCGCTAATAAACAGAGGACTCTGGTCGAGGTGTGAGAGATCATCATTGGTATTTTGGTTCAGAAACTACCACAGATGTTCACGTTAATTACTTAATTGCGAAATGTCTGGAGGTTTGATGATAAGGATCAAGGATGCTTATTTTTGGAGTTTAGCATTGTCTAACAATACTGTACTTTTTTTTTTTTTCAAAAGCTTTAGAAATTAGAGGGGAAAGTAGATAGGTATAACGAAATAGAAGCCAAAAAGTAAGGCTAGAACATAGGAATGCCTTACCTTTCAATTACCTTGTTATATATAAATCAAAGTGAGTAAGACTCCTATATTTTTATAATTTGCAGTAATTCCCTACCGCAAATTATTACATTAAATGATGACCTGACCTGGCCAACCCAGGTGGTGGTTTGTACATTGAAAGCACGGGACCTGAGAACATTCTGGTGTGGCCCTTCTTTGCCTCATCACGGGATGTCTCTTTTATAAAAGACATAAATCTTGAGGGACAGACGCCCTATTTACATCCGAGAGCTCCATCAACACTCAGATTTTCCAGAAGAAATACCAAAAGGGTAAAAAGTCAAGACCAACAAAATAATCACCTATACAGAAAACATTTCCATCATTACTCGATGAATCCAGGGTTATTGTTTCTACTTTCAAATAAATGACTTCATAGTTTGGCCTGAGAGCTGCTCCTTCACCGTTTTGTGATGCTAGACAGCCAAGCAGAAACCTGAGCCCCCAGCCCGCCCCGCGTTGCAGAACAGACTGGCTTAGAAAGCTGGTCCAGTTTTTCCAAACGCTTCGGAATGATTCTGATGGCATTCGGTTAAATAACACCAACCATCAGTGACTTTCTTAACTCAATAAATCACTTATCGTACATCATATATTCAGTAAGAGACACGCTCTTGGCCAGATTTAATACACGAGATTTCTAAGCAATGAAAGTGGTGATTATTAAACAAAAAGAAGCCATTTTAATCTCAAAATACTTTTTCATACTCCTTTTCATACTCTGGTGACCACACAGCATTTTTCATGGAACCATGCCCCATGAGTCTATGAGTTTGAGGTTTGCACCCCCAAGCAGCCCTGAGAAGGCCATATACATCTTGCTAAAAGCGTTCTATGGATAAGGACGTTCCTGCCAGTAAATGCATTAGTGTACCTGCTATCAGGTACATCGTTAGTCTGACTGCAAGGTGATGTGATGAAGCTACTTCCCCTTTCCTGTGGCGTACCCAAGTAGAGAGGAGAATTCAGGTCTGCTGCTACCTCTTTTTTCCCCACTATAGAAGGTCATAATATTGGCAGAGTAGAGTGGCCTCCACTTACGTGTTTGACCTTCATAGAAAGGGGTCTTCTAAGATTAGTAAAGAAATATTAACATGTCCCCTCCCGATGGTAATGTCTCAGGAAACTTATCCAGAAATTACAATTAAATGTGCTAAGTGGATGCTTGATGATCACAGCCTTGTGACAGGATGGTCTGATGTGGGCTGCATCGGGCCGTGTAATAGTCGCCATGGTTTGTCCATGGTGGACGGCGTAACATAGAAGTCATGTATTCTCTTCCCAAAGACGTGGTTTCTGTTATTTATTTACACAGGGAAGTTGCTTAAATTTGGTGAACTCGCATGCGATAAAATCATTATAGAAAAAAATTCCTTTGCTGGAGAAATACAGTAAGAGGCTCTAGTTAATAAAACATCCTTTTATAAATAATTTAAGGTAGATTAATATGATGAATTACCTATTCGTGTCAGTAAAAGGTTATCATACACCTCCCCATTGCTTGAAATTATTATAAATTTGTTTTAATTATTGCTTTTTTAAAGTTATTTCTTAAAAGTTCAGTATCAGTCAGATAATCTATAAGCCACACACAAGATATTAAGAAAGGCTGAACAATAAAAGGAAAAATCAAAGCAAATAAATAAATGTACGGATCGGATTTCTCCGTTCAACTAATGAAAATCACTCTGGCAATTTTCTCTCTTACGTCATCATCCCCCCCAAGTTTTTATATGTCATCGCCATCAGGAAAGCAACATGCAGTAATATACCCTAACCTCACACAAACCAACCTCAGCTGTAAAAGTTGACGGCTTTTACACCTCACGTGTCACTGCGTGTCTCTGCGCTCACGGCCTGTGTCCGTGGTCTTATCCGCCACTTATTTCCACCTCTTCTCCTCTCCTGAACTGACACTGCTTAGGCTTTCGCCCCCTGCCCGCTCCTGCCCAGAGTGCCGACAGTCTCCGCACGGCCAAAGCTAGTGGACAACGCTCGGGTCTCTTCTTGGTGACTCGCTCAGCGACCTTCACATGGTCGAGTGCAGCCTACTTTTCGAAACAATGTCTCTTAGGCCTACAGAATACAATAGTCTCTGCAATTCAGCACGTGATTCTCTTCCTTCTCCATGGTCCAGGTCTCAATCTACCATCGGGACTCTTCACCAACCCTTATATGTGGGAGAGCCCTAGGCTCCTTATTAGGGCTTCTTCTCTCCTGTGACTCACTTACAAAATAAGCAGAACGAGCCCTATGTGCCCCCAGATTCACATATGGATGCCTGTAGTCTTGAATTCACCTCTGAACTCCATTCTCATATTATTGTCCTCTTAAACAAAAGCATATCCACTTATGAACCAAGAGGAATCAGCTCCCTATGTCGACATAGTGGGAACCAATAATAAACTAAAATATGAGACATTTATAATCACTTGGATTA
>NW_011889256.1:227325-227670 GCF_000151845.1 Pteropus vampyrus | reverse complement strand
TTTTTCCAGCTACATAGTTTCAAAAATCAAGGGGTTATCCAGTTCACTCATTTAATCATTTAATCATTCACTCGTTCACTAGAAGTTCACTGTTTGCGCACTAAATGGAAAACGTTGTTTTTAGCTATGTTAAAGGAAATATTTTTAAAAAATAAAAAAATCACATATTTTAAATACATCATATAATTCTGATTTCTATCAGTACAACACTTGGAAATAGAAGTTATTTAGACAAATAAAGAAATAAAATAGAGAAATGCCGATTGTGTATTTTCTGCTTCTAATTGTTCCCATATAGTCACGAGACCAAAATAAAGATGTTTGAATAAATACAAAAGTAATCAA
>NW_011889256.1:226894-227275 GCF_000151845.1 Pteropus vampyrus | reverse complement strand
TCCACTTATGAACCAAGAGGAATCAGCTCCCTATGTCGACATAGTGGGAACCAATAATAAACTAAAATATGAGACATTTATAATCACTTGGATTAAAAACCTGCTCTGCACACACCAAACATTCAAAACTACATTTGACCATTTAGCTTTATAAAATATCTGAGAATTTGGCTATCATTTAATTAGATTATTTTGAATTCCATAAAATCCTATTCTAGATGATGCAATAATCTCAGTCTCTCTAAATTTCTATGTCCATTGGTCAATGGTCTACGGAAAATCTTTAGGAAAGAGCCTGTGATACTGGTACTTCTGCTTAGCAACCCAGAAAGAGTAGAAAATAAATCTTCTGCTTACCTGTGTGTAGAAGAAGTGTACGGA
>NW_011889256.1:224754-226844 GCF_000151845.1 Pteropus vampyrus | reverse complement strand
ATTCATACTCTGATATGAAGAAGGGGTTCAGCACTGTAAGAACCCAGGCACGTGGCTGACGTGACACCCAACTTCTCCATCACTGTTCACTCTAGCAAACCAGGCCAGTGATGACTATGAATACTGGAGCCAGCCACGTAAGTTCTAGGATGCAGAGATGATGCGAATGGAAACAAAGTCCCTCCCCGCCCCTCAGGTGTGCAACCACGCCCACCACAAGAGTAAAGTGGAAACCAATGCAGACAGTTGATTCTGGTGGAAAACTAGAATTAAAGAGATAGCAAACCACAAAACACGGTCCTTCCTCGGATCACAACACCCTATTCACATGTCACGTGGGTTTTCCAGCACAGCCCTGGCCTAGCTCTCCCTGACTGATATTTCGCGTCAAGCATCATTTCAAAGCTACCTTCATTCACCTAATGAAGACTGCATGAAATTGTGAATATTTGTGCCTCACTAAACTGTCCAAAATCGTCTTTAAATAGAAAGATTAATTCCTAGAACCTATCCCTCCTGCCTCTGCCATTACTCTCTGGCTCTGCTTTGCGTAAGTCCGCATGCCAGAAAAACCTACCCAGAGACATCACTAGTGTCCTGCATTGCTTTGTCCCCTGTACACCTTTCAGATCTGAATCTACGTTCTTCATTTCTCAGAACTAGTGATCTCAGCTGAGCTCTCGAGAGACTCAGGTCACAATTTAAGAAAAAAATTGCAACATCTGAAGGACCTAGGCCTTGATTTTTATTTCTATTAGTATCGATACAAAAGAGATATCTTATTGTTTCATTATTAGACAAGAAATGTCTAATCGAAAATGAAGTTTGCTTAAATCATTTAGCTAGTCCAGGGCTTTTGAATTTAAGTGCCAAAAGCACTATGATGACTGACTCAAATTGTTCCTTCTCATACATCAAATAATTTTAATACATGTTTCCATCACTCGGATGCTTTCAAAGTTTTTTTCAGCCTTTTCCCACTTAACTACATTGACAGGACATTTTGAGCCAGTTATTGGAGCCCAATTGTTGATTGAGACTGTCCTATATTATTCTTTCCATAGGCAAACAAAGAGAGTCGATCAAACGTCTGATCCTGAATTCTGCGTCTGCGTGAGGAATTCTGGGAAGATGACCTGCTTTCAGCATCAGGGGACGTGAGTCTATTTTCACAGTAGTCAGATGGTACGTTATCCTGTCCTCACTTGCAGGGCACTACGGGATAATTTTTAAGTCTCTCTTCTATAAGATAACCTCAAATTATCTTATACGGGATAATTTAAGTCTCTATTCTATAAGATAACCTCAAATTATCTTATAGAAATCAAGGCTCGTGAATGTCAGCTGAGCCATCAGTATCATAAGCTGAGTCAGGCCAGCATCTGCGTGGCTAGGAACTACCACAGCAACAAAAATCCGGAGAATCTCTCCGGTGCATTGTTATTTGCAAAGTGAACACCTTGCCAGGGCTACTAGTACTGTCTCTCTCCTCCTCTTCTTGAAGCCTCATTAATCTGTCATGCTGCGGGAAAAAAGTGTGAACTGGTGACTGGAAAAGGGAGGTTGGAACCTGTTTGGATTTAGATGATGGATCTTATACCTCAGACGCTCAATTTCTGAAACAGGATATCAGTAACTACCTCACGATAATTTTTAAGTTATCGGTGAGTTGCTTTAGACACTATATCGAGATGGATAAAGTATAAGTATGCATACATATGTATAAGTATGTGCGTGCGACTTCACACTTTGCTTATTGTCCCTGCATGACAAGTTTCATCGAATGTGACCACTAAGGATTTTTGTCTTAAGCATCTGATCTTCATCCAAGCTGTCCCTTTTTGACCTTCTTGAAGAGGAAGAATAAAATAATGGTTAAAGCTTCTAGACTCAGACACAGTCGCTAATTTTACATCTGAGGTTATGACCCCGAACAGAGTTTTGTGAAAATTAAATGAACTAATACATGTATAGTACGTAGCAAAGTGTCTAGCACACAATCAACACTCAACATATGCTAGCTTTATCTCCATCGTCAAAATCTTAGCTCAGTGTCCAATCAGCTCTCACAGTTGTGGACTTTTGTAATC
>NW_011889256.1:211463-223164 GCF_000151845.1 Pteropus vampyrus | reverse complement strand
CTTATTATTTGTTCATTTTTCTTTAAGATAATGAGTCCTTAGTAAAGCCGCAATAAATACAAAACAATTGTGAATCCTTGTTTTGAAAGTTACACACTCGTCACAACCTCATCTCAACAAGAATTCTGATTCTAAATAAAGTTTTCGTGAAGCGCTAGTCAGGGAAAAAAATAAAAACAAGACTCTAAATCGATTCTCATTGAAAGAGGGATGGAGTCAGGGCACGTGCTTCTCCAGACGGCCACACGCCAAGCGCCACCCTTCACTCTTCATTACCTTCTCAATTTGGTTTTGATCCAAAATGTTTTGGAGAAGTAACAATACCTCCTCCAACAGCACAAATTCAGACCCACGAGGCTCCTGTGGGCCTTCGTAACGGAGCTGCCTTGGGTCCCCGTTGTCTAGACCTGGGTTTCTAAAGCCTTTCCCGAAAATGAGTCTGGAATCAGATGTGTTCATCCTCCTGGAGAATAACCATCCCTGCCCTGAATACCAAATAAAGTGCAAAGAGGCCTGCTCCCCTCCTTCTGCTGTGTGATGCCAGATGAACGCCTGGGCGATTCTGGAGAGTTAGAACACCTGCCGAGAGAGAATATTGGGCAGCAGTGTGATGAAAATGCATCGTTCTCTGCCTTATGGGTAAAAAACGGAGTCGGTAATAGAATGTGATGATTAAATCAGAACTGCTGTTTCAGGCAAAGGAAAATTGACTCTCTCGTGGAGATGTCTTGGCTTTATTTATGTCCCAGGTTGAGTCACCTAAGACTATGTTGTCAATATTTTTTAACCTCCAACTCCGAAACAAACAATAACCTGCAGAAAAAAAAACAAGGAAAAAAATCAGAGGATGGGTGGGGTGGGACCAAAGTCCCAAGTGTGCCAGCTGTGTCCTTCAGCTTCAGAAAGAAGCAGCGAAGGCCAGGACTGGTACTCGGCCATTCATTATTGACAAGACCGCGTAAGAGGGTTGTCCCCCCCGGCTCTCCCGACTGCGTACTCGGACAGGTGTTTCACGTCCCACCTCCCCAGTCATTCTGCCGTTAAGCCTGCTCTCTAACTCGCTCTGGAACGGACGAGGTTCTACCATTAAAACTTAAGGTGCAAAATTGTGGCTAGCCTTCGAGGTGTTCAGTTATTTGGGGGAACACTGCTCTGCATAAATTTATCCAAAAACACCTGTCTGCAAGAGAGTTATGAAACCGGGAATTATTTTTTTTGTCAAGTAGGATACAAAAATTATATGATTTAAATCAATATTTTTTTGTATCTCAGGGTCAGAAAAGCCGGAGCCACTCCATAGCCACTAAAATGCATGGGGAACGCAGAATGGAACAGGAACAGGCTGGACACAAATCCTGATCAACTCTTACAAGGCCATATGCAGGTGACGGACCGTGCATAAAACATCCCGGTGGCTACTTCTCCCCCATGTGAGGATGCTCTGCAATGGTGGACATCTCGGACGCGAGAGCAGGTGACAGAGGTAAGAGGAGAGGCCGGACGACAGTGCAAGGTCTCCAAGGAATAGGGGCCTGGCCTGGGGAGGCCGGCTACCCCGCTGAGAGACACTGGCACAGGAAGCCACCACGGCTTGCAGAGCTAAGGAATTTCAAGCAATCACAGACTAGTCACGGAGACCAGGGACAACCATGATCTTATTATTGCGAAGGAAAACATCAGTCTGGGAATGATTTCAAACCATTGATGAAAGAATGATCAACAAGAGTAAATAAATCAGATACTTGAATAAAATTTGACTTAAAAGAGAAATGATCCTCAAGTATGAAGTCAAGTGCTACCGACAAATGACACAAAGCCAGGTCGTTCCAGATGACTCTGTAACCATAAATAACAACAATAAGGCATGGGCCTTACAGAAACTATTCCATGTGACCGAGAGAATATGGAAGAAGGTTCCAGTTCATGGCGTGTGTGTGAGCATCGTCTGGCTTTAAGGCTGTGTGAATACTCTGCGACACAGACAGCGCTCCGAACACTTGCGTGTTATTCGCGGAAGAATAGTACAGAGACCTTTCTGTTCGTCAACAAGAAAACTAAAAGTCCAAATGTTAAAGTTGTTCATAAAGTGATTGGAGGAATAGTGAAATCGGGAAAGCGTACGAATTCTGACAGGCTTTTTAAAAATGTTATTTAAATACCTGGCTTCTGCTTCCCAAAAGGATGATAAGCATGAGCATTCGGCTGCCTCCCACCCTCTGATGGCGGTCACAGGGCTCCCTGTGAGAGCGGCCCTCCACCACGCCAATACAGTCAAGAGATGCGACAGTAGTTTAATATTAGGAAATTTTTCAGTGCAAGTGAAAATGTTAATAAATTACTGATTATTTCAGCAGACATATAAAAAGCATTTATGAAATTCCACATTTTTATGATTTCGCTCTCAAAAAGGAGAAACTTACTCAACTTGATAAAGTTTATATACTAAATTATGACAACAACAAAAGCTCATAAACACTTCAGGATAACACGTCTTCTGAAAACAAGATTAAAGTGTATTTACTATCGGTGTTATTTTTTAATATAGGATTGAAGGTCCTGATGAATACAGTACAATACAGTGAAAATAAAAAGTCTGAAAGAAAAAAGAACAATTCCATTTGTGAATGGCATCATGGTGAGAATTTCACACAATCAAGAAGCAAACTCTGTGATTAATAAGAGAGTTAGCAAATCTGACGGATAGAAGATCGCCTTACGAAAGTTAATAACGGTTATTTATACCAGAAAATATACTATGAGGTAAAATAATTTCCATAAATATTAAAAAGGTATCTATAAATAGAAAGTAAAAGGAGATGATTGTTATGTTGAAAATGAAAATTCTATTCAAATCAAAAAAGGAAATACTTAACTGGAGAGTTAGACAACTTATACGGATTGGGCCACTTACTAAAGGAAGATGTCAATTTCAAACCTCTCCATATTCCTGCATTAGTTCAGTATGATTCGTATCAAAACCTCCACATACGTTTTCCCAAATGTGTATAAAGGTTAAAAACCTATAGCAATTATAAAAAAGAAGAGCAAGGAAAATAAACTTGCCATACTGGATAGCGAGCCTTACTAAAAGGGTATTATAATGATAATAAAATATGAAATACAAAATATAAAAAATCCCATAATACTAACCCAGACAAAGGCAGATGGCCAAATGGACTAGAACAGCCAGTTCAATATCAGATCCAAGGGCACATGAAAACTCGGCGTATGATTTCTGTACACGTACACATATGTAGGTAGGTAGATAAATGGATATAGCTGTGGACACTGTGTTAAAATGGATATAACACAGACCTAGACTTCTGCTTGAGTCTTTCTGGACAGCATTCAGCAGATCTCAAGGAAAACACATCCAAAGGTTCGCGACGGCCCCACCCGGCCCATACACAGGCATGACCCTTGTCCCCACTCCCACGCATGTCCGTGAGTGGGGCTATACATGAATGTCCCCTGCATGACTGGCCGTGGTCATGGAGAGTTGCAAGCATAATGTTCATCAGTAGGAAAACTCATAAATGAAATATAGAGCTTATTATGTGCCAAGAACTGTTTAATTACATATGTGTGGTAAATGATTTATTAGTGCTATGGAACATTTTTCAGTTATTAGAAACAGTGGGTTGGGAATTTAGAGATTTGCATAAACAGATCTTCAGTAAATAGTGTTGAGTTAAAAAATGAGTGTTTGTGTGTGTCGGCGTGTGTATTAACACGATTCATGTGAAGTTTGAAGCATACAAATAAAATATCGTGCGACAAGACAACGTATAATTTTACATAATAATCGAGTGATGCACGAGGTACATTTGAGCGAGTTTTAATGGGATATGGGAAGAGGAGGAGTGATTACAGATCGAAAGGAAAAAAAGACAGAACAGGAGGGAGGAAGCACATCTGGAGCAGGAGCTTGGCGGAGCGTGTCCGCAGTCACGCGGTCGGGGCCGGCGAGAAGTATTTTAAAAAGCAACCATTTAACATCCCTGGATACTTCCCTCGGGGCACTCTGCAAACGAGCGAGTGGACGAATCTTTATTCGAGAAAGTTTATGAAGCCTCAGTCAGCACATGTGAAGTCCAGGCCCCGCCCCGGCCCCCAGGCCAGTGTGGCCAGGGCTCCGACTCAGCTTCCAGGCCAGTGCTACGCCTGTCCCAGCGAAGGGCAGGCCACCAAACACGGTCAGCAGCTCTGGGCCCTCATCCTGCAGCGGGCTCCATCAGTAGAATGCGAGCTCCCTGCACGGTGGCTGGAGACCCCTGGGACCGGGCGGCTCAGGCCAGCTCACCAGTAGGGTGATACTTCTGTGGTGAGAGATGGATGTTGAGCAGATGAGGGGGTTACCGAGCCAATCAGCACCCTGCTCACAGAACAGGAGCATCCCCCCAGGAGAAGTGGGCTGATGTCCCGGTCATCACCCTTGGAGCGTTGGTTCGGTCCAGGACTGCGGGGAAGGGGGAGCATTTGGGTTGGGGGCGGGGGTCCACCAGCAGAAATGGTGGAAGATAAGATGGATGCTGCTTAAGGACACAAACTTACAACAAGTAGTAAATAACACATAGCGACTGCATGGAGAGTAAAATGAATCTACAAAATATTGTACTACGGTAATGTCATACCTTAGTGGTGCTAAATGTGGCTACATCGGCAACCATGTCACAATATATAAACGTATTAAACGAACACATTGGACACCTTAAATCTACACGACGTTGTGCATCGATGTGTTCTACGTAAAAAAAAAAAAGCTGAAGGAAAGAACGGGAAGAAAGCCTTGAAAGCCCTCGGAGCCGAGCAGACCCCAGCGCAGAGGCCGCTGGCCAGAGCCCGGCGGGTTTCATCGTAGAAGTGCTGTCGGGGTCACGAGGCACGAGTGGTGAGCAATTCAGAAGAGCTGGCGTCTCAGTAACGCCGACCCCTGGAAGAGCTGTCACCTGAGATGTAACAGGGAGAGCCGGAGGAGAGAGGGCTGGGCGGAGCCCTCCCGGGCCAGAAGCCTCAAAGACGGGCATGGCAGGGAAACCTGAAGTCAGACAGACGGGGACAACGGCGCATCTGGAGCGGAGCAGAGCAGAGATCACTAAATCTGACGTCGCGTCAGAAGTCACACGAGCAAGGAGAAAGTAGAGTGAAGCGTTTAAAAGGCTGAGAGAGAAACAACCGCAAACCTAGAATTCTGTTCCCAGTGAAATTTACCTTTCAAATGGAAAGAAAGATGCAAGACTTTTTCAGACAAACAAAAAGCGAGGACACTTGTGGGCAGGAGGCCTGACGCACGAGAGATGCTGAAAGCGATTCTCTGGAGAAAAGGACAGTAACACAGGTCAAACCTTCGCATCTCCATGAAGGAAAGAACACTGAAGGCAAACCGAGCGGAGGGAAAATAAACCTGCATTTTTCTTATTTTTAACCGATCTAACAGATAACGGTCTGTTTGCATAACATCAGCGATGTACTCTATTATACATACAGGCACATAGACGTGTACTTGCTTGTGTGTAAATGAACTAAGTGAACACAACAAGACGAGGGGTGGAAGGGAGGAATTACGTTATTCTATTATAAGGAGCTCGCACTGCCCGCAAAGCGGCACTGCGTTATATGAAAGTACACTTTGATGAGTTGCAAATGTATATTGCGAACTCTAAAGAAACCACTAAAAATAAGTAAAAAAGAAATACAATGGATATGCCAAGAAAGGAGACAGTTATGTGTATCTCCCCTGCCCTAAAGCAACCCAGGGTGACTGACCATGGAAGTCAGCCCCATAGCCCAGAGCCTGCGGGTGTCGTTCAGACTAGCCAGCCCGAGACTAAGCCCTCTCCTCCATCTTCCTGTCTCATGGAAAACACACGAAAAAGTCTCCGAGTAATGGTTTCCGATTGTCCCTACTGCCTCCTGACCCAAGCCAGGGCCTCCCCACATGGCCCAGTGTGGCACACATGCCCCCTCCTGTCAGGAAACCTAAGGCATAAATCCTTTTCCGATGGCTTTAGCTTCTCCCTGTCAACTTTCAGTCACTCTTCAAATGAAAATCCCGTGGGTACCATTTAATAGATAATGGTCCCAAACACCACGCACTTCTTTATAACATCGGTCACGTTGCATTTTTATGTCTTTACGTATCAGCTTAACAGCCGTGCACCCTCCTAGAATGCCGGTGTCCAACTTCATTTCCGCTCTTCACTTTGTCCCAAGTACCTAGGATAGGACCCGCCACGCGGGACCCAGAGACCATTTAAAAAAATAACAAACGCGGGAACAAATTTATCTGAATAACGATAACATAACTTTTGAAATCCAGGAAATAGGTCACTCAGAAACGAGCTTTTATCCTCAGCTGCTTTTTTTAATAAAATGAGCATAAATGAATCTACTAGAGAGTCCACGCGAGAGACAAAAAGCAAACCAGGTCAAGGAAAGCTGAAAAAGTAAAATAATATTTTTTAAACAATTTAGAAAAGAAGAACATAATTGAGAAATCATATGTTTTTCTTTAGGAAATTGAAAATCTGTAAAATAGTCAAACTTCTAGCATAATATCTTTATATTCTAAATTCCAAGAATATTTTCTCAGTAATTTTTTTTTCAAGTATCTGATGGTGTCATACAATTCATATCTATACGTAATTGATAATGTTTTATTTTTCCCTCCCCAATTTGCTGTTTAAATGATGGGTTTCCTTAAAGTTGATAGTGTCTTTAAATGAAAACACTGCTTTAATTTAAAAAAAAAAGAGAGAGAGAGAATACACAAACAAAATTCAGTGAGAAAAACAAGCAATTACAGATTAATTGCAAGATTAATCTGTAGATTAATTTCAAGAAAGAAAATCACTCACGCTATATGTGAAATGACGATTCGATGAAAGAAAAATGATCTCTACATAGAAAACAGGAAAAATAGATGCTCATGGAAAGGATTTCCTTGGCAGAAACCCGCCCTAGCCGTGCCGCCGAGTGCCTGCAGTGTCCGCTGACTGCTGCTTCGTGGTCACTGAGCTCTTGCCGTGCGTTTGCTGGCCTTCCCTCTGCATCAATTTTCTATCTACTCTACTAATGAGACTTTAAATTTGAGCAATTTTTGAAATGACAGTTGATATACCATAACAGAATTAAAAATTATAACAGTCTTCAAAGAAAAATATGACCTCCGTTGCATGCATTATTGAAGACAAACTGTTTTGTTCAGTGCGTGTTTCAGAATTCCTTAGGACGGTCACATCTCAGTATGGGCAGTGTCCTAAGTGTTTGTCCCATGGGTGCTGCTATATTTTCAACCTATGCTCCGGCCGATTTAAAAAGTTCACAGGGGAGAAACTCCTGCGAACAGTGTTTGATTGGTAGAGATGAGAGAATATAACTTAATTCATAAATAATGACCTTTCACGAAGTTATCTATAAAGTCATGAATTATTTCACATAACCATCTGAAACTAAACTTTATTTGCAAAACACCTCTAGGAACTTCATTTGCGTGGTACCAGTGGGGTTCCTCGCGATTGTTTGACAAGCATTAGTTTAGAGCAGGGCGGTCTGGGCTATGGGCTCATCACGTGACTCAGAACATTTCCCATTCTCGGAGACACTGGAGTAATCGGCTGCCTCACGCCCATCGCTGCCTTCCTGTGGCCCCGAGGATGGGTCCCGACCTAACCCAGTCACACCAGTGGGAAGTGGGAAGGAACAGTGGGCTTTAACTCAGTGGCGCCATCTTAATGCAGAAATCAGGACCCGAGAGCATACAAGAGGCAGGCATGAAGGATGAAGGATGAAGGATGAAGGACAAAGCAGAAAACACTTACTAGTCTTTGGGTTCATATTCCACATCTCTATATATCCTACATCTATATGTGTATATCCTACATCTATATGTTCTACATCAATATACTATATACATGAAGTCCACGTGTGTACACACACACACACACACACACACACACACACACATCTAGACGAAATGGCAAAGGGAACAGTGAACTTGACAGGAGAGAGCTCTCTCAGCCCTCGTGCTATAAAAGTGTGAAGGAGATAAAAGACTGTGACTCCTGTCGCGGGGAGAAGGTACACACATTCCAGTGAGAGAGTCTGCACCACCCCAGCCCTGTTCCGGAGGGGGCTGCTGCACAGGGAGTCTGGCCGAGCTCATTATGAATAATTCATATCTCATCTATCTTTTGAAGAGGTGTTAAATTGCCCTTTTGGCAAAACTCTGGTTTCTGAGGAATGTGTTCACACCTCATTATCACTCGGTGATGGGCTCCTGAGAGACTCTGTAATTGTCTTCCAACCAAGGTCCCTGTCAGTCCAGAGATGCTTGATTTCAGGACAATGCCAGCTCCCTTGTGACAAGGAAGGGAAAAGCTTCAGAGAGAAAGAAGACGATATTTTTCCCCTGAACTTTTAGAGCAATTATACTTCTCTCTAGGATTTGCTTCAATTAGAATTCATTTATTTCACCTTCAAGTTTCTTCAAAAATAAACTCTTCGAAAAGATAAAGGAAAATTCTGGTTTATTTCTATGTGGTCAAATACTGCTACGAGACTTTTCTTCCTAAGTTTCCATGACCTCTCATTTATGAAACAATCCCTAGGAGCCATGAACTATTTTAGGAAATTTCACAAATTATTTATTTTATTTTAATGATATTCTAAAAACCAAAAGAGGTAGAAATTATTCCTCTTACAGGCTAAAAACTGATCGTCTTGATATAACATAGCGAATGATGGATTGGAGTTTTTCTTCAACCATTACGGGAAACGTCCTCCAAAGATCTCCAAGTTCTCAGATGAGTGTGCTCCCGTTCATCTCAATACCATATTTTCTTGGAAAGTTGCTAAAGTCATATTTTTAGATTATTAGTGACCTTTGTCTATAGGTAAAGTGCAGGAGAGAAGAGAAACTCGTGGAAACGTGACCAGTTACGTGATTTTCTGAGAGCCATGTGAATAGTGGAGGGGAGAGCAGCGAGGACAAAGCTACATCAGTCAGCGAGGCACTGCAGCTCTCCAAATGAGAGATGACCATTATCTGGTCATTTCTGGTGAAAAGAAAAAAAAGAATGGCTTTGAGAATCATTCAGAGCTTTCTAGTCAATAGATTCTTGTGATATATTAGATACAGAGGATTTGGAAAAGCAAGGTGTCATGTTTAGACGTGGCAGCTCAATGGAGGTGTTATCGCTTACGAGGGAAAAATACCAGAGGACCATCAGATGTAGTGGGGGGACTGTAAGTTTGCTTTTGAACGTAATAAGCTTGAGTGAGATACATGGCTGTACACTGGGGCTCGGGTAGGTGGGAGCAGGTGACACAAACATGGAAGGCACCTGAGTACACGTGGAAATTAAGCTGCTGACCGACAGCAGCACAAGGAACTCGCCGGGGTGGGGCCCTGGGAGACTCGCTCCCAGGGAGAGCTGGGGGCACCGGCAGCCTAGGCAAAAGCCAACAATGTGTGAAAAGTGTGACTGGTCCTTTTCAGCACTGGCTCGTTTAGTGGGGAAAAAACGGATTGAGTGTGTCCTGTGCACAAAACAAGTGCCTCCATGTTATGTGCGTGAAGGTGGAGAAGTCTGCTCTTTCTTAAAAGTTTTATGATCTAGTGGAGAAAGCCGTCCATCTATTTTGGTCATACTGTTATTCATTCGTGATGCAAACCATTGGTGATTGACTATTCTATACCAGAAATCAGTATAGGAATTAAAGGATGAGCTGTTATCTCAAAGACAATGACACGGTCCTGGTTGTGTAGAAATAAAAGCCTAACAGTGTTAAAGACATGTGAAAATAACCATGGCAACACATTGGCCAGTGTCACATTGAGCGTCTATGCCGGGACCTGCCAAGAAACATGGGCGTGAAAGATGAACCTTGGGCGAGTACTAATGGCATATTTCACAGGGGAAGCACCTGTCACACCCCATCTCCAGGCAAATAGAAGGATAGGAAGGGAAGAGTGTGCAAATACGTGTGGACGTGAAGAAGTGGCAGAACCAGAAGGTGTTCCGTGTCACTGGAGCCACAGGGGCATGCGTGGACGAGCGCAGACAGTGTGTGCCGGAGGTAAGATAGGTTGGTGCGTGACAGATGACGACAGATTGCAATAGAAAACTAGGTAAAATTGCAAGGATCCATGTAAGTCAGCTCACGGTAATACCAATAGTCAACCAAACATTCAGTTAAAATAGGAAACGACGTTAAAAAGAACCACATAGATTAACCGTTTTATCATCCTTAAAACACATAACGTTTACTCATTTATCAATCTTTAGTACTAGAAACAGTAAGAACTTTTCATCGAACGTAGATTGGAGCTGTGTGTGTGCGTGCGTGCATGTGTGTGTGCGAGCGCACACATGCTTATGAAATATGATTTCAAGTTTTAACTTAATAGTCAAGAAAACAACCTTTTTCTTTCAATGCTGATACTTCGCTACTTTATTCAATGCTTATTTCAATCATGAAATGTCAATTAACAGGGAAAACTAATATAAATAGGTTTGGGAACGGCTAAATTTTCAGCATCTCCATTGTGATCCATCATTTATATCACATTCAATTATCTTCAAATTTCTCTCAAATTAAAACAAAACAAAACAAAACAAAACAAAAAACAAAAAACACGCTGTCTCTGCACGCCCCAACTGAAGCAGCTCTAAAGGGATGCTCGGACATGGGAGCCTTGCTCACGGCCACACTCCACGACCTCTGTAGCTGTCTCACGCACGGACCGCTCACCCTTCAGACAGCGTTAATGGGGCTCCGCGACAACCCCACTCCCTCATGGGAAGCCTAATGCATAAGAACCTCCTTGGCGCCCGAGCCAGTGGACGCTTTTCAGTGCTTATCTGACCTGTCGACACCAACCTCCTGGCCGGAAATCCCTCTTGTTCGGGCACCTCCGACAACGCTCCTGTTCCCATTGGCCTCTGCTCCATCTAATCCATCAGGCCACAGACAAACGCGCCCTCCCGTCCCACTCAGAGCCACCGCCTGCGCTGTCTTTGTGACCATCTCAGTCGGCGCACTCGGAATGTGCTTTTCACTTTCACGACTCCAAGACCCATCCATGTGCAGACGGCATCCAAATGGATCTCCCCCGCCCCGCCCCCCAGATTTCGTCACTGAAGCTCACGCTGAGATAGAGTTGCTCATCCTGCCCCGGTCACTACATAGATCGTCCACAAAAATGCAAACGCGGACAAACCTCACCGAGCAAGGTCACATTGGTCCCCCCTGGATTCTGGGACTTGCTTGCCTTTTTAAAATGGGGTGAATAGAAACAACACAGGCTGTGTTTGCATGATTCTGGATATGTACCATGAGAAATGGGTCTGTGCCTTCCATATTTGTCCAGTGGGTAGCTGGGTTTATGACAACTGTGCCCTGGTCTAGTTCAATAAGAAAATTAAAAGATTCAATGACTGGAACTCTTTTCCTGGGGCATGTGAAGTACATGAGTTTATTTAGACGATTTTACTTATGATATACAGCCAGGATGGGCTCCCAGACACGGCACATATGTGATTCGGTACAGGGATCATGATCTCGGCACAGGGAGAGGAGATATTTCCTGGAATCTGAAATCACAAATAGCGCACTCATTCCTACTTCTCATTTTAAACTCCTTTCCAATAAGAAAGTATCAATTCAAACATTAGCTTTCTGCATAAACCATTTACAG
>NW_011889256.1:209271-211413 GCF_000151845.1 Pteropus vampyrus | reverse complement strand
GGAGGATACTGGACTCTGGACCTTTTCTAGAGGTCGTGGCAGGTACGAGGTCTCTCTGGACATTTTCTGCTTCATTGGCATTCATGCCCAGGCGTGATGGATCTGATTGTGTAATTGAAAGAACATCTTTATAAAGACAGCTTGCGGGTAATCAATATGCAATACGGGCAATGCGTGAAGGTGCACGTCGCAGCGCGACATGGCCTTTGCTTTGGAAGTGCACTGTCTGTGAGAGAAACCACAAAAATCGAACGAGTAAGAGCACAGCAAAATAACGCCCCCGATGAATCTCTCCTGCTGACCTAACACGTGCTCCAGTCACGGTTCTAAGTGTGGGGGATACGTCAGCCAGCGAGAGACAAGGTGCCTGTGCTGTCATTAGGAGAGTGGTCTCCACGACTGCCAGGTGCCCGATAACGTGTGGGTAATCGTGGAGCGCCTAAGAGAAAAATAACAAGGGTTTAATCTACTGTTTGAAAAGTGGCGTACATAAATATCTCAGCAAACAACTTTTTCCTCTACAAAACTAACGTTCCCTGCGGGGCAGGACTCCAGTCCCCTCCGCCGACGCTACGACAGGACACTCCTTCAACGAAGCAGACTAGGGACAGCGCGGGGCTCGCCTTGTTTGCTCTGGTCTCGGCGACCACCGTCCTTCACGATTTGATGGCCAATGCCTGACAACCATCACATCACGCCCTGTGTTCAGACGAAGCCCTTGGTTCGTGAATCTGGACCCTCTTCCTCCGTCTTAACTCTACAGATCGCTGATGCTTGAAAGCAGGTGCCGCGTCTGAAGCACAAAGACGTCGGGCGCATGGAGCTGCTCACGCCTCACACCAAAAGGGCAAGCGGCTTTGAGTGCTCTGTGCCACCACTCCCTGTGAAATGGGACCGGCCACCACTGCCCTGCCGAATTCCAGAGCGGGGGACAGATCCAACGAGTGATGCGGGGAGACAAAGCGCGGGATCGTCGCGTGATGTCACTAAGGGTGAGGGAGAGGACGGAGGTCTGTATCCCACCACAGGGAGGGCTGGTGACACTTTGTGACCGAGCTGTGCCTTCCTCCAGGACTGTAGACGCTCTCGCCCACTGTGCAAGGAGGTGAAAGCTTAAGTCAGGTATGTTTGGGGGATGGAAGAATTCCTCTGGGAATTAAAGAAAAGCTGGCCTGAAAGATGCTCTGTCGTTTAGGAAAACACGCACGCGCACACGCACACGCACGCGCACACGCACACGCACACATGAGAACGAGCCCTCCGCCACTATGGAAAGCAGAAAGTGAAGAGCCGGAGGCTCCGATGGAAACAGAAGCGAGTGACCTGCCCCGCACCGTAAAGACTGGAGGTTTAGAAAGATTCGGCCACAGAGAATTCTCTTTACAATCCCATCAGGCGAGGATGAGCATTCTCACTTTTACAGAGCGAAAACCGACCAAGGCTGTCAGTAAGTAGCTTGCCGGCCACAGATAACGGCGGGGAGGCAACTCGCGAGGGCACAGATCCCCCGGGACACGCCTTAAACGTCGCTAATTCAGGACAGAGACGCAAGCTGTGAACAGTTAAGAGGTACAAAGTACTCGAAGGGTCAGAGGCAGTACAAACGAACACACTTTACATCAGTGATCATGGCTCCTGGTTCTCCCATTCACACCAGAAATGACACCTGATTGGAAGGGTCAGAGCAGGTTTTCCTATAAAAATAGAAGGCAATCGAGCATTTCACCGGATCATAGTGCAGCAACTTTAAGTATAGTTTGGACATAGAGGTAGAGAGTGATTTGATGTGTAGCTATGATGTGTCAATAATTCTGGCTTCTGGAGACAATCAGTCACTCTGTATATCGATAGATATATCTGTATGTATATTAATCTATATATATTAACCTCTCTCTATACATGCATAGAAGAAAATACCGCCAGTGAAGATTCAGAATCAATATCAAGTATTGATTCGGTCTGGTTTCTAAATTATCTTTCCTTTAAGGAAGGCCATTTAAGTGCCCAAAGAACGTTTCTCCTAATTTCGACACCTTGCCCTGTTGTTACAGCTGCCACCTTAGAGTAACTGTAGCCACTTTCAACTAAAATGTCAGAAACCTCTAGAGCTTTTTATGCAGCTCCACCTTCACCCCTGGACTC
>NW_011889256.1:206398-209221 GCF_000151845.1 Pteropus vampyrus | reverse complement strand
CACATATGTGATTCGGTACAGGGATCATGATCTCGGCACAGGGAGAGGAGATATTTCCTGGAATCTGAAATCACAAATAGCGCACTCATTCCTACTTCTCATTTTAAACTCCTTTCCAATAAGAAAGTATCAATTCAAACATTAGCTTTCTGCATAAACCATTTACAGAATAGGTAGCTATTCTCCAGGTAAAGAATCCAACAGCCATTTTGAGTAACCAGAAGTTAATAGCAGACAGAGATTAAAACTGACATCTCGGTCCCAAGACCTGAACTTGACCCTTTGGAATATGTTTACTCCTTCAAGGATAAACATATGTCATAAAAGACAAAACCTGTGGACATGTTATTACCTGAATAAAATGCAGAAAAGAAGGCAGATTAAGTGGACCGACTTTGTAAACTAGACACAGAAATACGACTTCAAATAGATTTTACCTTGTACTCTGGCAATTTTCTTAATGAAAAATATGGATGATACTTGTCATCTGAGTTGGTCAAAATAATAAGAAAACATTTTAAAGAAATTAAATAATTGGTAACGTACATGTGATGTGTGCACATATGTCTGCAAGTGTGTACCCGTAATGCTGATAAGGTATGATGCACCGGGACTGTTCACACGAATAATTTGACATTCTTTATCAATAGTCATAAAAATCCATGCCTTTTACTCAGTAATTCTATTTATCAAACTCTATCTTAAAACAGTCTTGTGAAGATGCTGTGAACAGATATTGTGAAGATATAAAATCGAAACACTTGAAATGACATAAATGCTCAATTATAATAGATTATATTATAGTGCATCTTACGATGCATGATGTAGCCTTAAAACTTATTCACATATCTTTAAATATTGATATATTCAATTCATACATATTAGTATATTTAATTCATAAATTCATACCTTTAAATATTAGTATAGTAAATGCATAAATATGTACTAAAGCCTGTGGTAATAACACATAATACGTTTGGAGACATAAATTTACCTATCTATAATTTCTCTAGGTTGTTACTTTAGGATGTGATTGAAAATTCTTGTAATTCTGTACTTAAGGAACTTTTTTTTTTTTCCATTGAGCCAAATACAGTGTCAAGAATGTCACGTGGGCATCCCGTCTTTCATTCCCAAGAGACTCGACAAACTAAATGCTGGGCATTGTTTACATAATCGTGGCCCATGGGCATCTTTATGGGCAAATAAAAGTCAATGTCCTTATCATTTTTTGCTTAGAGAGATAACCAGCGTTGAACGAATCGTTCGCGTATTTTATCTGAGTCAAGGCGAACACACACAGGAATACACGTACACGTCTTAAACGTTTCTCACGTTGCGGGCGAGTTCCCCAAGAACATATCTCGACGGGGCTGGAGTGCAGGTTTAGTAGATTTCTCTCGTGAGGCGGAAGGGAAGATAAAGAAGCCGATCTGGGCAAGAGCAGAGCTGAGCCGAGGAGGGTGTGAGCGAGGCCTCCGGCAGCCGGCCTGACTCTCTGAAGCTCGGATCACCCATTAGTTGTGACTCAGGTTGTCGCTATGCCCCTACCGGATGTGCGCCAGCCGGGACCGGCCCGAGTGTGCAGAGGGTGACTTTCCTCAGCCAAGGCGATGCTTCCGGGGGGCTGGCAGCCAGTCGCACTGTGAATGTATCCCATTGCCCAGCCCCGCTGAAAACGCAGTTTCTCATCCGTTTTTGTAACAAGTGTGGGAAAGAACACATGCTCCAAGTTGTCGGCCACGTGCCTTCACCCAGAGTTTGAACTAATCTGCTCCAGCGAAGACGACACGTGTGCACAGCAGCTGCGTTGGCACCGCCAGGCGGCCGAGTTTGCGGTCAGGGCTGTCCCCCTTCGGGATGGAGTTAGTCTTTGCGGATGGAAGTCGGACAGGCATCACACCCCCAGATCCTTTAAGTCTTTAAAGATGTGCCGACTTCCGCCATTAATTCTAGATGATGTTTTTGATTTTCTAACGTGGCCAGGATTTCAGAGGCTTTCACTTGCCTTCCACACAAGCCAGAAAAACCAACGTATTTGTGTCAAATTATGAGAAAGCCGATTCCGCTTAGAATGAATTGGGTGAGAGACCAACAGCAGCGTCCCCAGCCCACAGCATCTGAGCCATATTCCATGGGACCCTGGGCCCTCGCCCTATCTCAGTACCTATGTCGGCTCGGACCCCAAGTCCAATGTCCTGCGGGTGTGTGGAAAGTCTCTCTCCAGCACACAGCTCTGAATGCCACCGAGAAGGTGTAGGGAACTCAGTACGTCGCATTTTTCTTCCCCTTGGGGACTTAGGCTCTCCGGAAACCAGCCGAGGAATGCTGACTTTCTAATGGAGCAACTGTTCTCAGCCTTCCGATCCCTATTCCTGAATTTCTTCGGACTGTACGGATTGAGTGGCAGGTTGCTGGCTGCCTGTCTGTACTCCTGGAGGACCACGGTCTCTTTATCATCTCTGTAGCTGCAGACAGCCTCCGCCACCCCCCGGCCCAGCTCTGCTGACGGTGAACCTCCACCTGGGGGGTTCTGGTGGTTCGGTTCGTGTTCTGCCTTCCTCGCTGATGCTGGACCAGTTTTGCTGCAGGCTCCCTTTACGGTCTGGTCTACGGGGAAGAGTCGCCGCTGAGGGTCTTGATGACGTGGCTGCTCTTCCACCGACACATTCCTTTGTACTCCAGTAAAGATGTGATCACCTGAACCTGTCCTGGAATATTGTGCTCAGGTGTATTTTCCGGCTTTACATAGCATGTTCTTTTAGCGTGTCCATGTCTCTGAGATTTTAATCCTTTCTTTTTGTATCTGTCACGGTGATCATC
>NW_011889256.1:205551-206348 GCF_000151845.1 Pteropus vampyrus | reverse complement strand
CGCGTGCCAGCTTTCCAGGTGACTACCGCCCTTTCCTGAAATGGTACATCGCGTTTTTCATCGACTCTTAGGTGTGTGCCCGTCTGTAGGTAGGATAGCTTTGCGCCATAAGGCCGAGGGAAAACACGCAATTAGCACAGGTGTCTTATTTTCATGTGCAGCTCGTTTTTCCACCAACGCCCTGCAGCTCGCACCCCGCCCCCCACGCCACCCCCCGCACCCCCTTGTGTGTTTTGCTGTCCTGTCTGGACTCTCTCCTCAGAACCTCCCTTCGCTGATGTCCCTGCTCCCTCCCCCTAAGTCTGAAGTCCCCTGGCCAGCGTCTTTCCTTCTCGGGCCACCAAAGCCACGGTTTCCCCCCGCAAGCTTTTTGTATATTTCTGCATTGCTCGTTCTGGGCAACGTTTGTGTTTCAGCTACTCATTTCAGGCCTTGTAACGTCCTTCGATGACATACACAATGTTACCTATTGCAACGTGACTGAATATTATTTCTCGGGCAAAATTCAATAATGGCATCAAAGACCCTTTAGATAATGAGTACAGACAGGTGGTCACTGCTATGCTTTAGGAAAAAGAAATTCAGAAGGAAATACTCTTAAGGGAACATAAAGAGTTTTGTTTGTTTTTCATATTTATTAAGCATAGGTATAAGTGTGGGAAAATAAAGTTCAAAAAAACCTTTTGTTCCATACGGAAAACAAAATAAAAAACAATGAACTATTATTATATATTGAGTAATACTGCCTAAATAGCATATATGCATGTATGAAATTGCCTCATAAAATATGTTTTAAA
>NW_011889256.1:203054-205501 GCF_000151845.1 Pteropus vampyrus | reverse complement strand
TAATGGAGCAACTGTTCTCAGCCTTCCGATCCCTATTCCTGAATTTCTTCGGACTGTACGGATTGAGTGGCAGGTTGCTGGCTGCCTGTCTGTACTCCTGGAGGACCACGGTCTCTTTATCATCTCTGTAGCTGCAGACAGCCTCCGCCACCCCCCGGCCCAGCTCTGCTGACGGTGAACCTCCACCTGGCGGGTTCTGGTGGTTCGGTTCGTGTTCTGCCTTCCTCGCTGATGCTGGACCAGTTTTGCTGCAGGCTCCCTTTTCGGTCTGGTCTACGGGGAAGAGTCACCGATGAGGGTCTTGATGACGTGGCTGCTTCTCCACCGACACATGCCTTTGTGCTCCAGTAAAGATGTGATCACCTGAACCTGTCCTGGAGTATTGTGCTCGGGTGTATTTTCCGGCTTTACATAGCATGTTCTTTTAGCGTGTCCATGTCTCTGAGATTTTAATCCTTTCTTTTTGTATCTGTCACGGTGATCATCCCACCCTTCCTACTGTGGCCGTTGCTGCTTCTATGCTTCTAAGAGCCGTTCTCGTAACGTGTCTGCACAGTCGCCGTGGTCCTCGTCAAGGTAGACACCTGTACATCGGTAAGATGCTCCCCAGGTGCTTCCTCCTGTATCTCGGCTTACGTTTCGACCACCTCCCAGAATAAAGCCTCTTGTCTGGTCTCCTAGCGCCTTGCAGTGAGCGCTGGCCGTTCCCCAGCAAGCAGGCCCGTCGCACTGGGACTGAACCCCAGCCCTGGCTTCGGGTCCGGGAAGAGAGGTGGGGTGTCTGCCTTCACACAGAGCAATTGTCTCAGCCCTGCCTCCAAGCCGTAGGCACTGTGAACCCCTAAAAGACAGTGTGGCCATTCCCACGGGGCCGGAGAGTTCAGAAGGGTCTCAGGACCGAAGATTCAAAAATGTCATCTCGGACCCCTGTCCCAGCTGTCGGGGTACTGTTTATTTTCCTGCCAGAGCAAATCAGCCTTATTTGGCGCTTGCCAGCTCTCGCGATTAACGATGGGGACGGTTCTCAGCTTGTCTCGCCTTCTCTTCGCAGGGAATATAAGTTCCTTTTCATGTTACGACGACATTCTCAGGCTTTGACACAAATTTAATTGCCAATTCATCATTTTCAGATTCATTTTTGTTCTTTTCAGGCCGTGATCAATACCGTTGCCTCTATAATTTTCAGAAGTCCGAGGCATCACGCCAGGTAACAAACACATTTTACTGCGACACCATCCTGCACCAGGACCTCCGCCTTGTGCCATGAGCTCTCTGCACGTCACCAACCACTGGGCTTGGGGACGTCACTGCCAGCCGGGCAACGGGATCAACGGCTAAGCTGGCTCCGAAAAGCCACCTAAGTGACCGCTTCCTGCACCACTACAGCAGGCCGGGGGCCCAGGAAGTCAGCTCTGAGCCAGAGGTGTTTGTGCAGGAGAAAGATTAGGATCGCTTCTAGGATCGGCAGCTGTGGAAGAGGAGGGGGCAGAGGGAGAAGGCGAGCCAAGATGGCAGGTTGGGCAGTCTTCAGCCAAAGCTACAGGGAGACCCGACACCGTGATGGCCCTTCCAGCCACCCCGCCCGGGTACGAGGGGTCGGGCTGTGGCACACCCAACTCACGCGTGCTGGCGGGGCACTCCGGGGAGGAGTATGACCTCGTTCGAGGCATGTCCCTGCAGCCGAGGTGTTTCCTTAATGGACCATTAACTCTTACTGCCCGTAGCACAACCGTCAATCATGCCAGAGATGTCCCCAACTGTCCTTCAAAGCTGAACAAGTCACATGTTCGTTTCTCAGTTGGAAAACCTGAGTTTACGTATTACAACTCTGAGTCACACTTAGTAAATTTCATTCTATCGTCAAATGTTCTTTACACACATCCTGTTTCCTGCTCAGTACACACACTCATTTTCTTTCACTCTCGAATATTACTTTTCGCCCTGGTTAGTCTCCAAAGATGATGACCACAGCCTCTCCCTCTGTGGACCAACCTGCCGATCCTCACTGCAAAGGCTGGAGCTATTTTCCCCGCTGTGATATTGGTTAGCTCGCGACTTGGTTTGACTAAAAGGATGCTATGGCAGTGACGCCGTGCGCTTCCAAGCCCAGGCACGAGGCACACGTCAGAATGAGCTCTGTCCTTGGAGTCCAGGTGGCACGTGAAGTCAAACTACTCAGACATATTCTGAAGTAGCCCAAACTAGACTCCAGATCATTTGCCAAAAATCGAATGCTAGGAAAAAAGTTACAATAGTATTTTTTTCTATGTTACGATTATAAAGTACTCTCTGGGGTTGTTTTTGTGCTGCGGTTTTCATTTTGTAGAAGTCAAGAAACTCAAAGTTATAATCCCTCTCAACTTTTGATAGGTTCAAAGAAGTTATTATATCACATATTAAAATTTAGTCCATATGGAAACAGGACCTGCTTTCTATATTTATAAGAA
>NW_011889256.1:200523-203004 GCF_000151845.1 Pteropus vampyrus | reverse complement strand
ACGTCACTGCCAGCCGGGCAACGGGATCAACGGCTAAGCTGGCTCCGAAAAGCCACCTAAGTGACCGCTTCCTGCACCACTACAGCAGGCCGGGGGCCCAGGAAGTCAGCTCTGAGCCAGAGGTGTTTGTGCAGGAGAAAGATTAGGATCGCTTCTAGGATCGGCAGCTGTGGAAGAGGACGGGGCAGAGGGAGAAGGCGAGCCAAGATGGCAGGTTGGGCAGTCTTCAGCCAAAGCTACAGGGAGACCCGACACCGTGATGGCCCTTCCAGCCACCCCGCCCGGGTACGAGGGGTCGGGCTGTGGCACACCCAACTCACGCGTGCTGGCGGGGCACTCCGGGGAGGAGTATGACCTCGTTCGAGGCATGTCCCTGCAGCCGAGGTGTTTCCTTAATGGACCATTAACTCTTACTGCCCGTAGCACAACCGTCAATCATGCCAGAGATGTCCCCAACTGTCCTTCAAAGCTGAACAAGTCACATGTTCGTTTCTCAGTTGGAAAACCTGAGTTTACGTATTACAACTCTGAGTCACACTTAGTAAATTTCATTCTATCGTCAAATGTTCTTTACACACATCCTGTTTCCTGCTCAGTACACACACTCATTTTCTTTCACTCTCGAATATTACTTTTCGCCCTGGTTAGTCTCCAAAGATGATGACCACAGCCTCTCCCTCTGTGGACCAACCTGCCGATCCTCACTGCAAAGGCTGGAGCTATTTTCCCCGCTGTGATATTGGTTAGCTCGCGACTTGGTTTGACTAAAAGGATGCTATGGCAGTGACGCCGTGCGCTTCCAAGCCCAGGCACGAGGCACACGTCAGAATGAGCTCTGTCCTTGGAGTCCAGGTGGCGCGTGAAGTCAAACTACTCAGACATATTCTGAAGTAGCCCAAACTAGACTCCAGATCATTTGCCAAAAATCGAATGCTAGGAAAAAAGTTACAATAGTATTTTTTTCTATGTTACGATTATAAAGTACTCTCTGGGGTTGTTTTTGTGCTGCGGTTTTCATTTTGTAGAAGTCAAGAAACTCAAAGTTATAATCCCTCTCAACTTTTGATAGGTTCAAAGAAGTTATTATATCACATATTAAAATTTAGTCCATATGGAAACAGGACCTGCTTTCTATATTTATAAGAAGAATTTATAGCTACCATGGGATTCATATAATTTAGACTCATAAAACTTTGGTGCTAGAAAAGATAATAAGGTTAACATAATCTGACTTAACATGTCAGAAACTGGCGATTCTCAATCACAATAATTTCTAAGCAACTCTAAATGGAAACTGTTTTAGAATTGATTATAAACACCTAGGTTGAGAAAATCAAATATCGTTTATGACACGATATTTTCCTTCAACTTCTAAATGTGACATCATTGTAAATGAGTGTCCCTAGAATGAGGAGCAAACCTTGAAATAATCTAGCTCTAGCTTTGTCAAAAGTATCTACGGGTTTAGAGGTAGCAAATCCTCATGCTGAACAACTTTCAAATTAAAGAAGCAACTAAAGCTACTTCACCCACGAATGTTGACAAAGGGGTAATTGGTCCCTTTGTGACACCAGCCTTCTTCCACTAAACAACTGTTTGGAGTCATAAAGCTTTTGTCAAAGTGTAATAAACAACATGCGGAAAAGTGGGACTAATGTGCAGTTGGGGTAGGCGGGGAGAGGGGGGGACAGGTGTGTGCCCCCGCAGGTATTCCTGGGGGGGAGGGAGGGAGGGATGGCGCACCGTGCTGATCACGGCAGACATTACCATAATGCTGTTACAGCACATGGCACAGAGCATCCGTGCGACAATTTCGCTCTGAAAACTAAGAATTAATAAGAAAACAAAACCACAAAGCTACACTGAAGGATTCCTAATGGTAGCAGCTCTCTGCAATTCATTTATTTATACAGTCGCGAAATATGCAGGAAGCATCCTCTCTCTGCAGAGTCGGGCAGAGGGTGCCACCGATACAGCAGTACCAAGGCGAAGAAGGCACTGCTGGCCTAAACTTTGATTTTAATTGGGAAGTCAGGGAGACCCATAATAAAAAAACATTATAAATAATTAAAACCTTCTGATGTCTGCCTTTTTGTCATTAAAGTGCAAATCGACATAGTTAATGTCGCCCTCGACAACCCTATTTATTTTTGATAAGCTCGCCTCCTGTGTAGCTTGACCAGTCGATTAGAAAGGACCCAGCGTGCGTGCGGCGAGCCTGCTGGGGGTGATGGGCGTGGGCACTGAGGCATCGTATCCTCTCGAGAGACGGGAGGGTTTAGACATGTGGAGAAGTAGGGGCGGCAGGCACGTGGGATATCCCACAGAGTGTCAGTGACAAGAATGGCCGTGAGGCCTGGGCACCTAAGTCTTGAAGCCAGCGGCGTCCCTTACCTGTTGTGTGGCGTCGGACACCTTGTCGGCCCCACGGAGTCATGATGGGGATCCACAGAGTTCATTATCATAATGAGAACCTAACGA
>NW_011889256.1:197706-200473 GCF_000151845.1 Pteropus vampyrus | reverse complement strand
ATGGAACAGAAAATTAAATTTTTACATTAATATTAATTTACTTACGTGACTTTACAGAAACCATCGTTAAATTTAAATTGAGCAAATTCTTTGATATTATACCAAAAGCTCAAGCACAAAAGAAAAAACAAACTTTATCAAAATTAAAATCTTTTATGCTTCAAAGGATCTATTAAAAAAATAAAAAGAAATTAATTGAAAAAATAAATAGGAAAAAAAGTAAAAAGAATGTACAAAGACAACGTGTAGAAGGGAAGAAAATTTTTGTAATTCACTGCAGATATCTAATAGGGAGCCGAATCTAGAATACAGAAGTACACGTGCATCTCGATAATAAAAACACAACCTAATTTTAAAGTGGACAAAGGATTTGAGTAGATATTTCTTAAAAAAAAAAAAAAAAAAAAGATATTCAAACTGCCAAAAAAGCACATGAAAAGGCGTGTGATGTAATTAGTCATGAGAGAAATACAAATCCTTCACAAGCACGAGCGTGGCTAGTATCAAATAGACAACACCAAGAGTTGGCGAAGATGCGAAGACACAAGAACTCTCCCGCAGTGCTGGCAGGAAGGGAAACTGTTGCATTTACTGTGGAACACGATCTGGCAGTTTCTCAAATGGTTAAACATAGACTTACCATGCGACCCAGGAATTCCGCCCCTACAAATATACACGAGATAAATTAAAACGTACATCTACCCGAAACACTGGTGGGCGAATGTTCACGGGAACGTTATTCACAATAACCAAAAGTTGGAAACAACCCAAACGCCCACCAACTGATAAATAAACCAAGATATAGAAAATCCATACAACGGAATAAATATTGGACCATGAAGAGGAACGGAACAGTGGCACACGCTACAATCTGGTTAATCCTTGAAAACATGATGCTATGTGAAAGAAACTGGTAACGTAAGGCTACTGATTACGTGATTCCATTTATATAAATTATCCAGAAAGGACAAATCTATAGCGGCCAAAACAAAGATTTGTGCTTGCTGAGAACTGGGAGGAGGAGGGGTGGTGACCGCCGAGGAGAGCGGGACTATTTTTAGAAGTTATAAAATTGGCCGTGATGACGGCTACACACATCTGTGACTATACTAAAGACCCTGGAATTGTACATGTTAAATGGGTGACTCGTATGGCACGTGAAGTCCACCTCAGTACAGCCGCTGTTAAAACATTCGATTCAGCAAGTTTTAAAAGCCTGATATCAAATTTCAATATTTACCGCAAGGTAAATGGAGATCTCACTGATACATTTTAAAGACATTTTGCTAACTTTATTAAAATTATTCCACTTGATCTAATGAAAGTAACAATAACCGCTAACACTTTTGAGCTCTTAGATGGCAGACATTGTTCTAAGAATTATGCGCATTTTACATCGCATTTATTTTAACCCAAACAATCATCTAATACAGTAGATTCTGTCAATTACCTGTGCTTACAATACGATCATGCTATCATACATAGAGGTTAAGAAACATAAGTTTCACAGATGTCAACTGATGAGGTCTTGGGACTATAAAGGAGATACGATTTGACTTTTTTGCATTATTTATTCAGAAATCTGGTTTTAGTAAGTTTTTTCAACATTATCAATTATTTAATGTCCACGGTGTAGCCAATTATGTCTATATTTGCCAGAATTTACATGTTATCTGAATAAACAGACTCTATGGAAATCATGTTAGATGAAGACCTGCTATTACCATAACTAGCTATATATACATATATAAAATAATACAAGGTACAGAGAAACAAAATAAAACAACACTACTTTTAAAGAGATTAATGCAATAAGTGAAAAAGTAACAAATAAAAATGAAGAAAGATTTCACAGTCTGAAGAATAACTGAGTGGCAATCCAGAGCTTTCTGTTAAGATAAATTATCCATCAAATGTAACGTGGAATAAAGACATATTTAGTCCTGCAACATTTATCGCTCGTGAATCTCCTTTGGAGAAATTATTAGAGCAGGCGGTCCTCCAGCATGTAACAGAAATCCAGAAACGAGGTTATCGCATCTGGGACGTGAGAGGCCGTGGGCTGGACGGCAGCGGACGGCTTCTAGAAGCTGAGCAGGATGGCGGAACTTCCGCAGACCTGGAGCAGTCGAATAGCGGAACAAACTGAGATGGGAATGGAATTTTATCTAAGGTTCCAGGGACGTGGTATGTCCCCCGAACGTTCAACTGGGAGAAAACCCCGGCGTGTGAAGCAATTTAAAGAGGGTTAGTTTTCAAGCGGACGTGTCGAGGAGGAGAACTTAGTGACAGCTTCACAGAAAATATACACATGCACACGCATGCACGCACGCACGGGCAGAGAAAACGAGAGAATTATATACAACTCGAACGTGAAAACTGGGAAATTAAATGAACTGTGGTATATTACGTGAATGAGCTGTGGATATTCACAAAGCCACAACTGTAAAAATATTGAATTGTGTTTAGCAAAAATTACTGGAAAGTATCGAAAGGGCGAGATTAGAGGAAATCTAGGAGGCTGTTTTCACAGGCAGGTGCTGACAGGGAGGAGAGGGGAAAGCTACCTCTGTACCTCGAACCGTAGCCAGTTAATTGATAAATAGATATAACTCAAAAAAATCAATTAAGTATAACATAATCATGTTTTAGAAACAGGTGTATACATACGTCAGCTATCATGGTTGAAAGGGGCAATTTTTCCAATTGAGGGTGAGAAGAACTAGGAGAAAAAGGGTTTTTCGTTACATAATTTTTGTTAGTATTC
>NW_011889256.1:197326-197656 GCF_000151845.1 Pteropus vampyrus | reverse complement strand
TTACTAACACTTTAAGGAATGGCAGATACTTTAATAATAACCAAATAATTATTTTTTCTAATGATCTAAAGTGTACAACTTTTTAAATATGGAAATTTAAAATATTTTTATAAATATTTTTAAAGAAAAAGAACATGCTCACATTTAGGGACCCTGAACTGTAGTTGAGAGTTCATCAAATGGTGTAGGAAAAAAAAAATGTTTCAAAGAGATATTTCTAAGGACATACATAGTATGTAAAATCTGATATGCCTAAGCTATGTCGACCTAAGAGGGTATCACATTGCTAAGGTCATGGATTCTGCTGAGCGCAGGTTTAGCCGAGTGAAA
>NW_011889256.1:196942-197276 GCF_000151845.1 Pteropus vampyrus | reverse complement strand
TAGTTCGTAAATAAATATATATGTACTCTCCCTCAGAATTGGCAGTTTTGACATTTTTTGTCTAGATACTTTTTGGTTTGCTTGTCTTTTTCTTTTATTTTGCTTTTAAGGAATAAATTCTTACAGATAATTTTGAGGGCCCATCTCTTTCCCACTGTCGTGCTATTATTGGGGAGATGATATGTATTCTTCTGGTATGTAATTTTGTATTTTAATACATGAACTATTCATGTATAAAACAAAGATTTTTTTTACAGTTTTTAAATTTTTACATAAATATTAAATAGTTTTAAAAGCAAATCAAAGGTCTTCTCGGGAATTATTAGCTTGTATT
>NW_011889256.1:194816-195872 GCF_000151845.1 Pteropus vampyrus | reverse complement strand
TAGTTCGTAAATAAATATATATGTACTCTCCCTCAGAATTGGCAGTTTTGACATTTTTTGTCTAGATACTTTTTGGTTTGCTTGTCTTTTTCTTTAATTTTGCTTTTAAGGAATAAATTCTTACAGATAATTTTGAGGGCCCATCTCTTTCCCACTGTCATGCTATTATTGGGGAGATGATATGTATTCTTCTGGTATGTAATTTTGTATTTTAATATATGAACTATTCATGTATAAAACAAAGATTTTTTTACAGTTTTTTAAATTTTTACATAAATATTAAATAGTTTTAAAAGCAAATCAAAGGTCTTCTCGGGAATTATTAGCTTGTATTATGAGTTTCGAAAACGTATTGAAAATATCAAGCACCAAAGTTAAACTACTTACGCTTTTTGATATCACCCAATGTAATAAATCCCATGCATTTTACCGAGAGTGAGATGCAAAACCTCTCGCTTTATACTTATTAATTCTTACTTTATGCAATGGAAATGTCATGCTGGCTTCATTTTCTAGCTCAGAGCAGATTAGCAGCAAGGAGGCCTGTGATAACAGCAAGCAGTCACAAACCAACTATAAGAAATGAGACAGGTAAATTACCCCACAAAGGCACTGGGAACCGTTGTCTGGAGTCACTTGATGTGCACGCCAGCAGCTCTCTGGGCCACAGCGGGATCTGGGTGGCCACCGAGAGTTCTAAGTGTCCATAATGATAACAGAATCACCAGGGGTAAAAGGAAGCTCCATACAGACAGGAGACTGGGTAACGACGCTTAAAATGAAGGACCGACATCTTTAAGTTGACAGGTAAATCTTCCAAAGAATTTTTCCAAGGATGTCAGAAAAAAAAACAAAATGTCTCTATAATTAGCAGGAGATTTAGAGGAGAGAGTTTCGGTTGAAAGATGTAGTGCACATGCATAAAATCGAAGGTGTGGAGTAAAACATTTAGAAACACCTTGCAAAAGGAGGAAATAGGAATCTCCTTGGAACATTTTTTGAGTAACAAGAGGCAGGCCAGGCCTGGGAAGTGCTGAAGTCCACACTAGTGGCTCC
>NW_011889256.1:185175-192711 GCF_000151845.1 Pteropus vampyrus | reverse complement strand
AGTGTAACCTACGCATCTCATAAACACCATGCATTTGAAAATGTATATTTTTGATATTCATAATAATTGCTCCTTATGCAAGTGAATGGGGAAAAAAGATATTAGTTATAGAGGGCATAAACTTAGAACATAAAAAGTAAAACTAACATTTTACTTTTTAATAATATTTAGAAAATTGCATAAATTGTGGCTCCAGGTTCAAAACCGAAAGCGTCCATCATACTCCCTATTCCATTTACTGATACTTTACTAATCTGATATCAAATCCATGAGAATGTTAAATAAATCTAATGAATTAATGCTAATAAAAGCCTCATTCCTAAAAATAAGGCAAGTTTATTTTTGCTCGTTTCTCCTAAATTATATAGTGCTGCATATATATTGATCTTCACTTATAATTTTGTGGATTAAATTAAATCAGATTCTCCCATTGATTCAAAGATTAAATGTTACTTTATACAACTGATCAATTGTTACTTATTACCAACAAATTCATAGAGTTTTATTATTCTTATAGAATAAGTTAAACTTTGTCATTTTGTGTCATTAATACAATGTTTTCCACTGTACAGTGGCTATTATGCAGTGTTAACTCTCTGGGATGCAAAACGTTTCAAAAACAAAACTTTTGAATGACAAAAAAGTTTCTCTCACCAAACAAATAAAAAAAGGAGTTTGTTACCTAAGTCGAGCTGGTCTCGGACATTGATACATAGATGAGAATCATGAGTTCCTAAAAGGAGCCCGTTATATGCAACGTATCGGTGACACCCTTGACGACGACATCCTCGTCACTTTCTTGCCAGCAGGATTTAGCAAGACTCTAACTTTGCTTTAAAGTCGAGGCCAAAGAAAACCCCCAGGAACGGATAGCCAAGGGATGTAGACCTTCCCCTCGGCGCTTCCAACCGCTAAGGCTGAATCCAAAATCTCACAAATGAGATTTTGTAAGAGTAACAAATAAATCAGATCAGACATAAAGTCAACTGCTTAATAAAGCGATTGTTTCTTATCCATCTCCAATCTCCATTGTCCGTCACGTTTTCAATATCCAATAAGCACTTACTAAACCTTGTTGAATGAATCGCATGCCTATACTGGCCCACGAAGAGGAATATACGTTGCCCATTTTTGATTCTCCATAATGAATGAGGCCTTCAGGTGACCGATGACAAGGAACATCGGGGTGAGGGTGTAATCCTTTTCTTCCAAAGAAAAAGTAACCCTCACTCTCGTGATCCTTTGGGATGCAAGGACCATGAAGTTAGATATGAAGCTGGATTGCAGAAGTGTCTATTCCATGGTTACATGTGAGCAGACAGACTTACGAAGGAGTTGAGACATTGCTTAAATTCATACTTTCCGAAATTCACTGTCAGAAGATATTTACATACTTTTTTCTATTATATTAAATGTACTCATTTTATCCGATAACATGTTACATTAGAATTTATAGACTGTTACAGAATCATCTACGATCGTCTATTTTTACAGTAAATACTTATGAAACAGGAATTAGATGAGCCTTAGTATTCGTTTCCTTGACGGCTCGTTGATTTTTTCCCAAACAGGTACCAATAAAGACTGCCAAGAAAGAATCAGATGTTTGAACTATCCTATTAAAATCCATTCATTTGCTTACATATTAGCCATTCATCGTACGCTTTCCTAATAGCTATTATTCATCACATAGTATACTAGGTGCCCGGATGACAGAGAAAAATGAGCTCGAGTCTCTGTCACCAAGAAGCTCAGAGGTCAAATTAGGCTGGAGAAATGGGGGCCAAGGCTGCTAAGAGCCTTATTTGCCATGATAAGACTTTGGCAGGTATTAGAGGATTTCACCAGAGGAGTCTGGATAAGAGGATGTGATATATTTGAAGAAGATAAAGATGTGCATTAAAACCATGGAAATGAAAATAAAGATGAAATAGATTGAGATGGACACAGGGGGCGTCTGATGAGAACTGGCTGCAGAGAGGAGGGTGAGGTCTGACCTTCTAACCTGAGACCCCTCACAGATAATGGCGCTGTGACGTAAGAACCATGAGGGATTATAACGTGTGTAACGGGCGATTAGCCCTGGGCAGCGGGAATTTGCGAGAGCATTCTAGGCAGGAGAGAAACGTTTTGGTGTGTGGAGGTTAAAGCCGGGAAAATAAATAAATAAATAAATAGAAAGGGATGAGCATCAAGTGCAGAGACACATGGAACACCGCCATTGAAAAACGAGCGTGGTGGGAGTATGGACACTTTAGAAATTTAATGTGAAATTTATTCTAGGTACTAGTCAAAGTTTAGAACAAGTGTAATCCTAATTATAGCTAGACTAATTGGTTTTATCGATGATGGAGAAACTACTTCACAGTGAATCCTGATCTTATTATTGTAAGCATTAATTTTCAGCCTTACCTGTACAGAAATTCCAGTTTGGGGAGGATTAACAATTAGAAGGTGTACAGAACACAGAGAAACAAGGACTTTTTGGACTTCGCGAAAGATAAATTGCCTGCTGTATAATTATGGCATGCACTTTGCAATTCCAGGATATGCTTACTCCCAGTTCTGCAGTCTGCTCTGTCCGACATTAATCTAGGCACCCGAACTTTCTCAAGATTACTATTCACACTGGTGTATATCTTTCTCATCCCGTGATGAGTCACCTAACTGTATTTTAAATATAATCAGATTTCTTTAGGCAAGCGTGTAGTTGGGTTTCCCTTTTTAATCTAACCCACCTTATGATGAAATGTTTATAGTATCTACATTTTATGCTGTTATTGATCGGTTGGACTTAAATCTGCCATGTTGGTATTTGTTTTGATCTGTGCCTTCTGAGTTGAGTTTTTTTCTGCCTTCTTTGGATTTAGTCATTTTTATGATCCCCTTTCCTCTGTTCTATTGTTTTACTAACTATACTTCCTCGTTTAACTTTTCCGTGGCTGTTCCAGGAGTTGTAATGTGCATCATTTACCTGTCGCGGCCCACCTTTGCATGATAGGACACCTCTTTACGTAAAACATAAGATGCCGACAACAGTAGACACGCATTTTCCGCTCTCGGCACTGGTGTAATTGTTGGCATACTTTTATTTCCATGTAGTCTAGGAACCATATACGAAACATTATTTTTGCTTTAAGTAGTAAGTTATTTTTAGAAGTTTTAAAATTAAATATCGCATATTTGCCGTACTCAGAAACTTTCTTTGATTTAGATTCAAGTCTCTATAACGTATAATTTTGCCTGAAGAGCTTAATTAACATTTCTTACAGTACTAGTGCACTGATGACAAATTATAACAAATTTTGTATCTCTTAAATGTGTTTATTTCACATAATTTTTTGATGGATATTTTAACTACGCATAGAATTCAAGAATGACAGTGTGTGTGTGCGTGCGTGCGCGCGCGCGCGCGCGCGTGTGTGTGTGTGTGTGTGTGTGTGTTCTCTATTGTGTCTTTGTCTGCTTGGATTTCATTTGGATTCTAGGATCTGTGGATTTATTGTTTCAATCAAGTTGGAAAAATCTGGCAATTTCTTCCATTTTTTTCCCGCTTCCCCTCTCTGTGATTTCAATGCTTGATATTTCCCAGTTTCCTGAAATTCCTTTTGTTTCTTTTTATTTTCAGTCTCTTTCCTTGATGTGCCCCATTTGGAGCAATCTCTATTTTAGTGTCTTAAAGATCACTGATTTTTATTTGTTCTGTGGTGTAAACTCTGCTGCTATATCATTCATCGATATTTTTATTTCACATATTGTAGTTTTCAACTCTCGAAATTCCACTTGGTTCTTATTCATCTTTCATTTATCTCCTCTTTATGTTCAGATTTTCCTGCATATCTTTGAGCATAATACGTATTTTCAATTGTCTACTAGGTACATCTTTTTTTTATTTCCAGTTCTATTTTTAATAATTGATATTTTCCAGGATATTTGTCTCATTTCCTCCTTCTTCACATGTCCGTTAATTTTGTTAGATACTTGACTTTTTTTATGTTTTTGAAAGTAGGGTTTTGTTGTATTTTTCAAGAGTATTATATGTTGTTCTGGCAGGCATTTGAGTTACTGGAAGAAAAGTTTGATCCTATCAAACCTCGTTGTCATGTTCTTTTTAACGGGGCTACGATGGCAGAACCCATCCGCCACTTTTATGGTGCATCGATCCTGGGGGCTCCATGGCTCTCTCTTGTATCAAAGAGTTCTCTCTATTCTGGCTTATTAGAATTTGAATAATGTCTAGTCCTGGGTGAGCTCTGGGGACTTGCCTCACAGCTTCTTTGCCATTTTTCTTTTCTAGAAATTCCTTTGCCTGCTCACTTTGGATTTTGGTCTAAGATTTTAAGATACACCGTTAGCCAAACAAACACCCAGTGATGCCTCCTGCGAAGATTTCAGGACCAAACTTTTTTTTTTTTTTTTTTTCGGAATGGCTTCCTTTACTTCCCAGGCTGAAAATTAAGTCACTTCAGACTTCCTGTTCTCCCCTTGAATTCATTTTCCCTGAACTACATTCCAGAATTACCTACAGGCAGAAAGCACATACAAGAGACAAACACATCTTGTTTTCTTCCTTTCTCTCAAGGATCACAGTCCTGCTTGCCTGTCATTCAATATCTGAAAATAGCTCTTCCCTATGGTTTTCTAGTTGTTTATGGAGAGAGATTAATCCCAGGCCTATTTCCCTCATATGTACAAAGTAGTGGCTTTGTCGTGTAGTCTAAAAGTTAAATAAAAACGCTCCTGAGCAATATTTTAAAAAATTATATCTGATGGTCTATGTGATTATAATACACTGGTTTTTAAAATTCTGAAATCCTAGCATCAGGTGGTGAGTTACAGTTAAATTATTATCTTCAAAAGTTGTTACACAAGCTCCGCTTAATTCGGTCTAGCAAATGTTCACAGAAATGAAGACATTTTAAGAGCAACTTGGAAGTCGTTGTAAAGGCAAATCATTTTGTATAAGCTCTTCATGTTTTAAAGATCTATATTCTACCTAAGAGAACATGAAAATATAATATTTTGTAGGAAACATTACATCTGAAACAAAAAAAAAGTACAGAAGAAAATGCTTCCTCTAGTTTGCTTTCTATTAGATCAAAAGTACCAAAACTTTTATTCCTTACATTCAACGCCCTTTTAGTTTAAAATGTCTTCACTTTTATAGACCTAAAGATTTAATTAAAAAAATACTGAGTAAAAGAATAAATGCTAGTCTATGGCCACGCCACCCTGAACGTGCCCGATCCCATCTGATCTCGGAAGCTAAGCAGGGTCGGGCCTGGTTAGGACTTGGATGCGAGGCCACCTAGGAAGACCAGGTGCTGTAGACATAGAAAATAATATAAATAAATAAGTAAGTAAGTAAATAAGGGATATTGTAAACTGACAAGGCCCTTGCAATCTGTGAGGGCTACCAAGGGTTGCTTCATCTAAAAAAATAATAATAATAAATTTAAAAAAAAAAAGAATAAATGTTCAACAAGAGCTCTTGAAACTAATTGACATGTTGTATGTAATGATCCACAAACACAGAGAGCTCAATTAGATTGTGCTTACAGGCACAGTTATCGAGAGCTGTGGTTCTCGACCAGGAAGCAGGGTGTTAATGAAAAAAATTAATGACACTTGCTAAAGCATGAAGATTTTATTCGAAGGGCACTATCGTGACACTTTTGGAGAAAACACAACGAAATTCTGCTTTCGGGGAGAGCGGTGGCCTCAACTCTGAACACACACGGGCGAATGGGGATTTCTGGCCAAGGAAGAAGGCGGAAGCTGGTAGATATAAAACTACTAGGAGGAAATGCCAGGGATGAGAGAGATTCTGGCTAAATCGCCCTAACAAGATTTTTCCTGAAGATAGGCCAGGATGATGGCGCATCGTCTGGGGGGCGGTGGGGCACGACGAACCGGTCAGATTTCAAGGGCAGTCAGACCTGGGGTGAGGCTAAGCTGACCGAGAGGGGCCTCGCTGACACGGGTCAAAGCAGAAGTCCACACGGAATTACCAAAGTCAGGCCTAGCTGAAAAAGAGCTCAAAGGCGCCCACGCACTGTTTGGTCAATGAGAACATCTTTGTCGGAATGGCAGACTCTGCCTCTGAGTCTCTGTTCCTGTCTCACACACTCATCATCCACGCACGGCACACGCGCACAGAAAATATCTATAACCACCTGGACGCATTTTCGATTGTCACAAAAAGGGTATTACTGGACATCTCGTGGCAAATAATTATGTGAATGAATGACTGAAGGAAGGATTTGCAAATTAAGTCATTGTTCGATGCTTTTTCATATATTAGAGCTGTTTTGTCATTACAAAACAGCCGATTAAAAAAGAATTAAGTTTAATAAGATCCTCAAGTCTCCCAATTCCTATTATCTTAAAAAAAAAAAAATCACATCACTTATACCAGGACTCAATACCTAGAAAATATAAATTTATCGTAATTTATTTTAAAGGTAAAAAACACACTTTCCAAAAATTTAAGAGTGTTCCAAAGTTGGAGAAAGTCACATCTCAATTATAAAACATTCTGATTATGGGTTTTATGTGATCTCGGGTCTCAGAAGTAGGAAAATTTTCTCAACCAATGCAGAGATTCGAGAGACGCCCATGTGGAATTATGAATTCCTGAGTCATGGAAAAGCTTTCTGTAATTTGGAAGTTGAAAATGAATATGAAGTCGAAATGCTGCGAAATTCTGTTGCGTCTGAAAGCTCTCAAACATCTAAAATTTTTTCTATAATTGTATTTCTGATTGTGTAATAAAGTGCATACAAAAATTTTGTCTCAATATTCTTCATTTGCATTAGCAATTATTGTTCATATTGTTCACAAGTTCATGTTTTAACCTTTTCGAGAGAGAATACAAATGCGGGAAAAAAGTTCCATTCCAATTTAAGAAAATTCAAAAGCAGAATCTGTCTTCTCCTGGTGATTCCAAGTTTTATTTAATTTAATTCTCAAATGAGTATTCTTTGTAAATTTGGTATTTTCTTAACTGACTAATTACTTGAAAAGAAACGTAAAGAGTAATTTATTTGACTTCGGGTTTCCAGGGAAAAATCAATCATTCTCCATTTATTATTTATTTACTTAGTAATTATTAATCAGAAATTTAATGTTCTCTGGACTCACAGTCAACTGGGTTTAATTGAATATTTTTAATTAAAGTAAGTGAGCTCTATTTACCTAGCTTTAGATAGAGCCCCGAAGGCAGTACTTGCTTATACAGTTAACCAAAATTAACTTTTGAAGCGATGTACATATTCAATAGGTTTGCAAGGAAAATTAATTCAGAGGTTAATAACGGTGACTTACTGTACAATGGCTTGAGTTTAATGCCGTTTTTTGTTAAGGTTATGATTCAAATTAATTGACTCCCATACCCAAGTGTAGAAAAATTAGTGACTTAATAAGTGAAAACATTTTACATTGTGAGCACTACTGTTCTCAAGGACCAGAAAAATCTCGAGATGTATGCTTCGGTCTCTCCAGTTTTCAAGTGTTTTATCGCTTCGGAAGATGGCC
>NW_011889256.1:174518-184190 GCF_000151845.1 Pteropus vampyrus | reverse complement strand
GAAGAAACCAACCAAGAAAAATCAGTCTTTCAGGGTCTATCCAAGTTCACGAATGGCCTCGCCAGCTTCGTGTCCTACAGCTACCCACAAGCATACTGTTACGGTCCACGGTCACGTGAAGAGATTGACATTCCCAAACACACACGGTGCGTGTTTACGCTTCTGCGGGCTCGGGGGTAGCACCGCGTCGGGCGAGGCAGTCTCTCTCGGAACCCGCGAGCTGACGCCTCGCCAGCTCACCTGCTCCTTTTGTGAAGCTCCCCGGACTCCCCAGGATGTAATTACCTCACTTGCTTTGCTATTTCGGCCTCCGTGTTGTATTTAGTTCAGGATTTAAGTCTTCCTTCTTCGTTTCATCGAGCTCAAATGCACTCTGTAGTCAGCAGGTGCTGACTGCATGTTTGCTGGAGTGAAGAGAATGGCCCATCGAGGCAAGATGGTGGCGGGAGGGCGGGGGGAGGAAGTCAAAATAGGCTGGGCACACTTTTTACCTGCCTCGTAGCCAACCTTTCTTTTTATAGGACTGGCATCCTTTACCCACATTCAGAAGAGAGAGTCCTGTATAGTCCGACTTGACTTGTGCTCTGTTTGCTTTGTGACTTCAGGAGTTTCATGAGCAGGACCAGTATGTATTCTAAGCGGGAGGGTGGCTTCCTATTGCCTGTGACAAGAATTCAGCAGTAACTGGCCAGCTCATTTCATTACTGGGCACCATTTACAGCTGTTAGCACTGTTAGCGTTTGTCAGAGCACAGGGCGACATTCATTAGGCAATGCACTTATTTCAATATACTATGGTTGCTTGGCTTGTGGGCAAAAGGAAGATTCTTTGCCGTTAAAAACTAAAACAGAGCTGTGTGTTGCAGTTTTTAATAATGGAAGCAACCGTGTTATTTTTTCTACATCTTTTATACATGATGTTAATAGTATTAATTGATAAAAGGGCTCGAAAATATTCGGACTGAAAGTACTAACTTGAAAATTGAAATGCATAACCTAAATTGGAAATAGAAATACACAGACTGAGACTTCTTCCAGTCTTAGTTTTTATAAAGTTAGATAAATGTTACCTTTTATAATCTTAGATGTTAATCAGGATAGGAAAATAATTTACGGCTTTAGTTTCGAAATGTCTGTTTCTAAAACATTTCATTGTGACATATTTTATAGTCGATAAAATGCTCAGGTAAGTGTACATTTCGATGAGTTTTTACATTGTTAAAAGTAAGACAACAGGTCCAAAATGGAGTTGCTCATGCTCGGTCCCACCTCACCAAATCAAGACTTCTCTGCTCTCTCAGAAGTGAGATCTTAAAGCCCTCGGCCAGGAAGCCCCTGATCATCACTATTGAGGTGACAATCCTGAAAGACCCTCGCCACGCCCTGAAGGAAAGTGACCCTGTAATCGCCAGCCTGCATTGTTGTTGTTGTTTGTTGTTGTTTGTTGTTTGTTGTTGTTTGTTTGCCAGTATAACTTCCAGATTCCCGCTCTTTTTTCGCCTCTGAAAGTCTTGGATATAGTACAGCTCTTTGGAAAATCTATCTGCTAGATTGGTAGTCGTCCAATTCGAATTGATTTTTGCTCAAATAAATTGAAATTTTTTAATGTGTTTTTAGTTTGTCTTTTAGGAACATATGTATTCGCTCATGTGATCAAAACGCAAATCGAGATGCAGGACACTGCTGTCGTTTCTAGAACTTCTCTCACCCTTTGTCAAAACTTCCCGTCCAGAAGCAACGCTATTTGATTTTTATCAGTACAGATTAGTTTTACCCATATTTGAATTTCCTTCACATAACAAGTTGGTGCACTTTTCCATTTCCTTCTGTCCTTGATCTCGTTTCAAACCACGTGGTCAGGAAAGACACTTGATGTAACTCCGATGTCGAGAGTGGGGAATTGGAGTCTCTTACTATTGGTGCATCTCCATCTCTTTCTCCCTTTAGTTCTATTAACGTTTGCTTTAAATGCTGTTCTGATGTCGCGTGCATACATATTTATAACTGCATGTATCGTCAAGATGGATTCACCCTTTATCACTATACAGCACCTGCTTTGCCTCTGGTGACTGATTTTGACCCAAAGTTTATCCGATGTAAGCACAGCCACCCTGCTCTCTTGTGATCACCTTTTGCGTGGGATAACTTTTTCCATCTCTACGTTCAGCCCATGTGTGTCCTTAACGTTAAAGTGAGCCTCTTTTGGGCAGCATATTGCTACATCTTGTTTTTAATCCATTCAGCCACCCTGTGTCTTTCGAGTCTCCCTTGGTCTCTGACTTCTAACATTTTGATTATCGTGTGTCTCAGAGTAATCTTCTTTGGTTTGATATTGTTTGGGGTCCTTTGAGCTTTCTGTAACTGAATCTCTCTCTCAATCTCTCTCAATCTCTCAATCTCCTCTCAATCTCTCAATCTCTCTCTCTCTCTCTCTCTCTCTCTCTCTCTCTCTCTCTCTCTCTCTCCCCCGCCCCCCCACAAGATTTGGGAAGTTTTGGGCAATTCTTTCCTTAAATGTCTTTCTGCCCCTTTCTCTTTTCTTATTCTGGGCCTCCCATGATAAAAAATGATCATTTGCTTGATGGTGTCGCATAGTTCGTGCAGGCTTTCTTCATTCCTTGTTACCCTCACTTGATAATTTCGAATGATCTGCCTTTGAGCTTCCTGACTCTTCCTTCTGCATGATCAAGTATTTTGATGACATTCTCTATTTAATGTTTCAGTTCTGTCATTATACTCTTCAGCTCCTGGATTTCTGTTTGGTTCATTTTTATGGTTTCTATGTCTATTTTATTGTCTTCATGCACTGTTTTACTGATTTCATTTACTTGTCTCTGTTCCCTTACCTTTCATTTAGCTTCTTTAAGATGATTATTTTGAATTCTTTGTCAGGCAAATCGCAGATCTCCATTTCTCTGGGGTCAGTTCCTGGAGCTTTGTTAGTTTCCTTTAGGGGTGTCACGCTTGCCTTAATTCCATGATCTGTGCACTCTTGTATCGGTGTCTGTGCTTTGGAAGGAATAAACACCTTTACCAATCTTTATAGACTGATTATGGCAGGGAAAGACCTCCTGCCCATTCCCCAAGCTGATGGGGTCACCTCTGAGATCACGGTCATGCTTCATTTGAACCAGTTTTGAGGCTCTCACTGGATCTGCCGTGGGGGTCCATGGGTCTTGTGTGTGTTACCAGAGGCACAGGTGGGAATTGATCCCTGGGTGATGGGTCTACGTCCAGGACCTCATTGACAGCCATATTCTTTGTCAGAAAAAGGCTATTCATAATTTTCTCATTTTTCATCAGACTTTCAACATATTACTGAACTGCTTACTTTAGTTTCACCCATGTATATTTTCCCCTAAATATCTGGCACTGCCCTAACGTCATTTGGGGTCAACAAATGCCTTTTAATGAACACGAAGAAGAGTGAATTACCCTGGGTGCCACCTGAAAACTCCGTTCCTTTTCCTGAATTGTGATTCCCTACTGTGCTGTTAATGCGTTTTGGCATTACGGGTCTCATATCAAGACAGAGCCCCAACAAAGAATCTAATTCATATTATTTTTAACATTTCACTATCACATAGCTTTTAAATTTTTTCCCACTGACTGCTTGCTGTTAAAATAATATGTCTACCAAAATAGTATAATAACTAATAATGCATTGTAAAGTCTTAAAATTTGTATTCATCAGATATCTAAAGTTATCAGACGATCTGTTTAAGATATGTACATGTTTAACATGTTATATGATTATGGTCGACGCGACGTAAACATAAATCAAAATCTATTCAGTTTGGCTTTTCGAAAGACTGAAATTAAATTCCGTTTCCGTATTTGCGAACCCAGACTTAAATACACTATTCTGACCTAAATTCCTTATATTGAAAGTGAGCGAAAGGAATCTCAAGGAAATTAAAAGAATTTCTTGAGCGCTTAGCGGTATTTAAAAATGAATTAAAATTAATCACTGTAATTATTAAAGAAAAAAAAATCCCCAATATTGAATTTGATCTAGACTTCTCAGTGAAACATTGTATATGCAATACACACTCAAATTTACACGCAGAAAGACTATGCTCGCCACACTGAAACGGGTGTTAACAAGGGTTGTTACTTCATCACAGATACTAGAGAGCTGCATTAATCGACATGAGAAACACCTAAATCAGTACAAAGAGCACAGTCAGGGAACAAATGACAGCCAGGAGTGGGTGATGTGAAAAGCAAAGCCAAAGGATATTTAACAAGAAAAGAATCGCGAACAAGGACACATGCAGGTGAGAGGTCGGGAGATGTCATTGCTGAAGTTATGGCATCTGGTATCACTGAATGATACCAAAAAATAGCACCGTGCCAGGAGGAAAGCCGAGTCACAGGGAAGAGAGACAAATGGGAGGTTAAATCATTACGAAACGAGCTCAAGCAGCACGTCCAAAAGCTGTGCTGTGAAGGGCCTGGGAGCGTGGGGGCGGCAGCCGGGAGTCATTCCCAGGTTCAAGGCCCTGGTTGCTGTCGCTGACCTCAGGGTGGGGAAGAACCAGCGCTATTTAAATGCTGGTGTGAACGGGTCAGTACAAATGAGAGCTCAAAAATAAAGGAGAGAAATAGTTAACGCCACAAGATATCGATAAGCAGAGAGAGTGTGATGGGGTGCCGGGCATGAACCCCTCCTCCGCCCTCGCCCCGAGCCCCGTCACACGCCCGCGGCGAGCATCCCGTCAGCGGGTCTGGGAGCCCCGCTCCGCGCCGCTGGCTTCCCGGTCCCATTCTTCGTGTTCGGAACTGAACAATGAAATATCCCTATGAATTTTTAGTGAAATATTGAATACAGACGAAATGCTATGTGCTAGTCACAGAGCATAGTAATGATACAACTCGAACTAACTGCGCTTTGAAGAAACACCACGACATTCAACATGAGGAATGAATTCGTCCCTTCACGGTCTCGGGAACTGACTCTTGACGCTCAGCCAAACAAACGCTCAGCCCAGCGGGCTGCTGGGCCTTTCTTCCCTGCTTCATCTCAAAGCCTCCTAGTCTTGGGTCCTCTATGAAGACTGAACGACGATGAGAGGGATGGCTCCGTCCCCACGACTTCAGCTCACATACCGTTTAGTCTAAGTCGCGCTTTTGAAAAATAACATCACTAATAGTTCTACAGATAACCAATTTCTACGGAGAGAGGTAAGATTAAGGTTCACACCACTGAAATGAAGGTGGCTGATAGCAAAACAAAGCTGATGCTTTAGACTTCGTCCACGAAAGCGTCCCGAGTGAGGACGAGGGTGTGATAAGGAACGGGGGCGTCTAGGGGGGCCGCACGACGCGCGCTTGGGGCTCGGTCCACAGGCCCAGATAGTGGTGGACACAAGTCTCTCCTACCACCTACCCACTCTCCAGCACCAAACACAGTGCTATTCTCCAGGCCTCGGTGGTTCTTCTGAGAATTGGAATCATAGAAACATCTAATTTATAGAGTTGTTTTGCAGATTGGAAGGGGTCACACAGAAAGGGCTAGACGTTGCCCTGATGTGCAACGCTGATTAAAGACGAGGTGTCAGGACGATGATGCTTACAACGAGGGTGACGGCTATTCTACCGCATTAAAAACCAGACCACCGAAAAGTTCTTGACATACATCAGAATTACAAATGTATTTGCGAAAGCCACTTCAAACTTGAAGAATTTCTCCACTTGTGACTCTGAAACAATGTTCCTAAGACATTTTCTTTAAAATAAATAACTAGACAGACGTACAGGTGATTTCAGTAGAATACAAAGTACAGAAAATAACAAAAGGTCAAACTGTTTAGAATAAGAATAATTAAAGAATAAGCCAACTGCATCATAACTAGGGAATGCCAATGATTTAAAAAATATTTTTATAGACTTCACAAAATGTCATCTTCCGAATTATGAGGGACTAAAAATCATAATTGTTAAAATTTGTAAACAACTAAACATTTTAAATATATTTGCTGCATCTCTGTATAAGAGAATTATACTATGTGAAGAACATTTACCATTTCAGTGAATATTTTTGATATATATATATGCATCATAAATATCTAGGACCTCACTCAGTCTTTGTTTTTAAGGCCTTGAACCAAAAGGTCTACCTATGTTATGAAAGGTGACCCCCTTTTATTTAAGTCAACTGATTGTAAATGTTAATCACGTCTGAAAAATACCTTCGCTGCAATATTCAGACTAGTGTTTGACCCAACGACTGGGTACCACAGCCTCGCCCAGGTGACATATTACATTTAATCACCACAGAAGAAAGGTCTTTACACGTTACTGTATAGAATCTCCAAAATATTCCATAACTAATTAAACTAATAATTTTGCAAAGCTGTTTAATTGTTTAAAAAATGGATTGCATTTCTCCCCTTAAGACATGTAAACCGGTAGTTTTGCAAGAGATTTAAGCCTCTCTCAGTCCTCAATAGACAAAGCTGACAAAAAATCAGTGTAATTATAGAAACGGAAATAAAATATTAAATCTGAGATAAAATCTATATTATATCTATATTATATGAAAATGTATTTCTTTGTATAAGTTATATCGTAACTTGTATTGTTTTCAATTCTTTATTTTTGGATAACAGAAAAGCTATGAAAACTGAATTTATTAGTCTTTTTTCGATTTCTAAAGGTTTTCTGTAGAATAAATTCCTACGAGACCATGTGCCAATGGGTAAACGCATTTTTTATTTTCATTAACACTGATGAATTTCTTCACATGTGGGATGCACACATTTTCAGTCTCTCCAAAGGTGTCTGAGAGTGCTCACGTCCCTCGCTAACAGTGCATTTTGTCAAATTTTGGATTTTCATTAACCTGATCGTTGGACATAGGGACTCATAACTGCAATAATTATTTTAAATAAACATAGATTAAAGATAAAAGCCCGACAGTGTGCGCCTCCGAGTCCGTTTCTGTGGGAGAAGATCCATTTCGTTTCACTGCTCTGTCTGCTCGTGACGTCGTACTCACCCGTTCCTTACCCTGGGACTCGCGTGTCACCCCACGCGTCACGCTGCCCCAGGAATGAGCGCTCCTGCCTGCGCACCTTCCTCACTGTGTGCTTTTTTCCCACGGCTTTCAGAATCATAGCTCCAGAAAGTAGTTATCGATATTTATTTTATCGGCATTGGGTTCCCTTCGTAAACATACGAATAGATAACAAAAAATTGAGACGATCCATTCAAGAACATGGCATGTTTTTGCCTGTGGACAGGTCTAATTTTAGTCCTCATTGTTTTAAAATATTTTATATACATTTTTCACATTCTCATTAAGTTTATTTTTGTGTTTGAATTTGATTGCTGTTAACATATTTTCCTTTTAGTATGTACTCCGATTTGTAATTATTCGTAAATATAGTAGACACTGATATCTGGTTATTAATATTTTACTCTTGATATTCTCTCGTTGTTTACAGATGGTTGATTACTTTTGTATTTTCCAAAATACAATCATTTCATTAAAAAATAGTAATAGTTTTGTCCTATCCCCTCCCTAACTTCTCTTTTCTATTAGCTAATATGTTGTTAATATTCCCATTACGGTTTAAAATGCCAGTGGTTTGGGGGCACACTTGTCCGTTCTCTGGCTTTAGTAGTTATAAATCTGAACTTTGCCTTTGAGTATATGTTAAATCTTAGCTTTGACGTGCCTGTGTGTGTTTAAGATATTTTCACTAGTCACCTATTTTTTAAATCAAGAACATCATAACTTGAAAATTTTCAAGTGCCTTTTCAGCACCAATGGGGGCGGCAATTCTCTGATTTTTCTCCTTAGATCTAGAAATAAAATTGCATCAGATATCTCTTGTGTAACACTTTCAGAGCCCCTGGGCCTCTCCGTGTGGTCTAGCCACAGCCACAATGACCACCTGCAAAAAGGCTTCACGCAGCTGTGCACAGGTGAAGCCTGACAGAGGCCGGCCTTGGCACTGCGCAGGAAGCCTCCCGCTCCTCCCCCTGGGAGACCTGCAGGGGCAGCTCTGCACTTGCACAGGCAGCTCTGCACTTGATGGGCAGCCCAGAAATGCAGGGAGTTGCACCCAGTGACTTACCCCTTGATAATGAAGCATGGGAGCTGATGAAAAATGCCCCCTCCTACGTAGTAGACAGAAAAGACCCAAGATACATAGTTCGAGACATTCCTCAGGGTTTTGTGGTCAAGAAACCGGTAGCCAGAGGCAATGACCGAAGAAAGAGCACGTGGCTATGCTCCCATCCGTCTTCGATCCTTCCATTCTCATTTCTGTGACCTGGGGTCACATTCGCCCATGAACTCGTCATTGTGGGGGGAATCCCAGAATAGGATGATACATTAGCGTGCCTATATAAATGTACATATATGTAAAGAGCAACAGAAGTTAGAAAACAAGTGAATTTGTAAATTTTAAGTGGACGTAGCAAATGGGCAATAGAATATAAATATAGAGACATACCTTTGGGAAATTTTAGCTTGAGAATGAATGAGTGCACAGAAAAACTTACAGATGTACAAGGCATATATCTCAATCCTGGGAGTACAAACAGTTAAGGGGTTGGTTAAGACGCAAAGAATTTGAGTAAATACACAACCCCTCTGCTGCGGAGAGCATCCTGCAGCAGCCCCTGCGCCTTTGTGACACTAGTTCCTGATTCGACGTGTGAGTTGAGAACAGTCAGTTACCTGTGACCCAGCTACCCGAGTCCGGAAAAGCAGGTCTCTGGCACTTTCATTTTCTGTAAAAGGAGGACGTTTCTTCTTTTTTTTAAAGATGCCTACATGGAAGGATTTTTCAAACATAGAAAAAAGATTTGCGTCCTTTGACACCTACTGAAATGACCCCATATTTTACTTTCTTCAAATGTCAATGTCCTGGATTATGTTAATACATTTTCTAATTTGGTGCCTTTGAACGTTGGTACTAACTGTACTTGGTCATTATGCTTAACATAATTCTATGTGGATTTGCTCACATTTTATTTAGAATTATGGCATCTAAGTTAGAAAATAGAGTGATCCACAGATTCATTTTGAGTGACTTTTTCTGCTTGTTTATCTTGTTTTGTGTTATCAAGGTAACACTAATCTTGTAAAAATAAGTCAGAGAGTTTTATATTCTCTGGAACAGTTGTAGATCATAGGGGTTTTCCGCTCTATGCAGTCCTGGCGGAATTCACCTATGAAATTACCTAGACCTGATGCCATTTGGGGGACGGTTTCTTAAATATCTTTCCAATTTTTACTACCATTATTGGTCCGTTTAGGTTTCTACTTCTTGAGTCAATTTTGGTCATTGGCATTTTCTAATAAAACTATTCTAAAAGAATATTCGTAGATAGTAGAGAGGTCATGAGGAAGAAAACAATAGAAATAGCTTCACCCGTAGCAGGTAAATCAAAAAAGATAACTATAGAAATATTCCTAGAAATTTAGTTATTAAAAATTTTTTTAACCTTAAGGAAAATAATTGCATTACGGGAAAATGGGTTATGGAGAGAATGGATGGTGACGTGGTGGCTGTATTTGGTATCGGCTACTCTTAGAAATATGGTGACTAAATGGGAAAGTGGAGAAAGCTGGAAGTTTCAGGATCAAGGGAACCAGTGCTCTTTGGTCACGGGCGAATATGACCATTTGTAAAAGCTGAGAAATGGAGCCAGT
>NW_011889256.1:168683-174468 GCF_000151845.1 Pteropus vampyrus | reverse complement strand
AATATAGAGACATACCTTTGGGAAATTTTAGCTTGAGAATGAATGAGTGCACAGAAAAACTTACAGATGTACAAGGCATATATCTCAATCCTGGGAGTACAAACAGTTAAGGGGTTGGTTAAGACGCAAAGAATTTGAGTAAATACACAACCCCTCTGCTGCGGAGAGCATCCTGCAGCAGCCCCTGCGCCTTTGTGACACTAGTTCCTGATTCGACATGTGAGTTGAGAACAGTCAGTTACCTGTGACCCAGCTACCCGAGTCCGGAAAAGCAGGTCTCTGGCACTTTCATTTTCTGTAAAAGGAGGACGTTTCTTCTTTTTTTTAAAGATGCCTACATGGAAGGATTTTTCAAACATAGAAAAAAGATTTGCGTCCTTTGACACCTACTGAAATGACCCCATATTTTACTTTCTTCAAATGTCAATGTCCTGGATTATGTTAATACATTTTCTAATTTGGTGCCTTTGAACGTTGGTACTAACTGTACTTGGTCATTATGCTTAACATAATTCTATGTGGATTTGCTCACATTTTATTTAGAATTATGGCATCTAAGTTAGAAAATAGAGTGATCCACAGATTCATTTTGAGTGACTTTTTCTGCTTGTTTATCTTGTTTTGTGTTATCAAGGTAACACTAATCTTGTAAAAATAAGTCAGAGAGTTTTATATTCTCTGGAACAGTTGTAGATCATAGGGGTTTTCCGCTCTATGCAGTCCTGGCGGAATTCACCTATGAAATTACCTAGACCTGATGCCATTTGGGGGACGGTTTCTTAAATATCTTTCCAATTTTTACTACCATTATTGGTCTGTTTAGGTTTCTACTTCTTGAGTCAATTTTGGTCATTGGCATTTTCTAATAAAACTATTCTTTTAGAATATTCGTAGATAGTAGAGAGGTCATGAGGAAGAAAACAATAGAAATAGCTTCACCCGTAGCAGGTAAATCAAAAAAGATAACTATAGAAATATTCCTAGAAATTTAGTTATTAAAAATTTTTTTAACCTTAAGGAAAATAATTGCATTACGGGAAAATGGGTTATGGAGAGAATGGATGGTGACGTGGTGGCTATATTTGGTATCGGCTACTCTTAGAAATATGGTGACTAAATGGGAAAGTGGAGAAAGCTGGAAGTTTCAGGATCAAGGGAACCAGTGCTCTTTGGTCACGGGCGAATATGACCATTCGTAAAAGCTGAGAAATGGAGCCAGTAGGAAGTAAAAAAAAAAGGCTGACGACACGGCAGAGAAAGTAATGGATGAAATAAAGTCACAGAGAAAACAGGAGAGCCTAGTGTCGGCACCATCGAAACTGTGCTAATCAGACCTCAGTGGACACCTATCTCGTGAGTAGGTTTAGGTGGATGAACTCTCAGTAACCTTATCAGTGTCCACTGGACACCTGCTTTGATGAGTGTTTGTGTCCCCCCAAATTCCTATGTTGAAACCCTAGCCCGTAAAGGGGATGGTGGTATCAGGTGTGGCCTTTGGGAGGTGCGCGGTCATGAGGGTGGAGCCCTCGAGAACGGGATCAGTGCCCTTAGGAGCGGCCCCAGAGAGCTCCCTGCTCCTTCTGCCAGGTGAGGGCACCAGGAGATGTGGCTACAAGTCAGAAAAAGGCCCTCGGCTCGCCACACTGGCGCCTGTCTCTCGGGCTTCCAGCCACCAAAACTGAGAATTTCTGTTGTTCATAAGCCACCAAGTCCATGGTTTATTACAGCAGCGCAAATGGACAGAAAATATTACACGTCCATTTTTTTCCCTTTTCTCTTAGCTACAGATTTTGAATTCCCTGAGATTCTCTTGATATACTATATGTTTTCTCAGAATGCAGTAATAGTGTGTATTACCAGCTTCATCATCATTTTATTTTAAAAAAAGAAAAATCTCACATATATGGATAAATGGAAATTACACAAATCCAAGAACCAAGGATAGCCAAAATATATTTTTTAAAAAGTTGGAATACTTTTCAACCTAAACTCGAGACGTACTGTGAAGCCATGTAATCAAGACAATGCAGCGATCTCACTGTGGGCACATATCCCAAGGAGCTGAAATAGGATCCAAAGCGATATCTGTACCCCCATCTTCACGGAAGCGTTATTCACAATGGCCAAGCAACCTAGGGCTCCAGGAATTGATGGATAAAGCAAGCTGACACAGAAGAATACTACATGATACCACATATGCGAGGACTCTAAGACCATCCAACTTGCAGACAGACAGTAAGTCAGGCATCAAAAGGGGACATATTATATGATTCCATTTATGTCACCTGCCCAGAATAGGTAAATTCATAGCGACAGAATGCGGATGGGAGGTGGCCAGGAGCTGGGAATAGGAAACAACTGATCGATAGGTTTTTTTGGGGGGAGGGGGCAGGGGGGCGGGCGATGAAATGTTTTGAAGCTAAACGGAGCTGTTGGTTGCAAAGCACTGTGAATGAACTTGTGTGTTACATGAATTTCACCTCAGTTGAAAAAATAAATTTTTACCGCATCTTCACAGCTACATAGAAATGAATGTAATACATCACAGGCCTCAAAATAAAGCTAAACCTATAAAAGCATCAGAAGAAAACTTAGAGGAATCTCTTCACGACTGGAGGATAAGCAAAGTTCCTTAGAAGGATCACGAAAACCAAGAACAATAAAAGCCAAAAGTTCATTTGATTTTTACAAAATAAAAATTTTGCTCTTTGAAAGTCACCATAAGATTGTGTAAGCGTCATACTTGAAGAAATCATATATAAATCACGTATATGACAAAAGAAGGTATCCAGGATATATAAAGAAGTCTTAAAGCATAATATTCAAAAAAGACAACTCAATTAAAAATGGAAAAGGAGTTATTCCAACGAGCATAAACACTGAAAAGGTGCACATTACCACTTACCATAAAAATGGAAATTAAAACCACCGTGAAATACCACCATCTAACATCAAACATTGTCAAGGATCTCAACAGCTGGAACTCTTATATATTAGCGGGCATGTAAAGTGGCTGAACCCCTTCAGTAAAATGTCAAGCAGCTTTCTATTCACACACATGCGCCCTGTAACCTAGCGATTCAAATCCTCGGGACTTAACTAAGAGAAATGAAAACACGTGTTTAAAAAAGACCTAACACATCAACATGCATAGCAGCTTTCTTCATAATAGGAAGCCACCTGGAAGCAACCGAGTCAACGCACACACGTGGGTTACGCAGACAGCGGAAGCTGCTCTAACCGCAACGGCAAAGCCAGCCACAGTGCGACACCATGGATGGGTCCAGAACCTCCGAGCCGGTGGAAGAGGCTCCACGAAAGACGGCTTGCCCTATGATGTCACTACAGGATTCCCTAGAAGTGCAAACTAATCTGTGCCCCCTCCCCCCCCAAAAAATCGGGAGAGTATTGCAATCAGAGAGTGTGGGAGGCCCCCTGTGAGAGCCACGAGGGCACTTTCCCAGTGGTGGGTGCCTTCCCCGCGTCGGCAGAGGTTTAGGTGATCCAGGCTCACGTGTCTGTTCATACCTGGGCGACACACACTTACACATGCACACTCGTTTGCGCATGTTACGTTAAAAAGAAGGAACTCCAGTCAACGACATCGTGCTGAGGAATCTGGACTGGACTGAATTTTGTAATTTATGTAGAAACGGTTGAAAAGCAGATGACTGATGAGCACCTGGGATATGGAGACACACAGACGGACACAACATAAAACTCACGGTGAATGCCCGCTGCCAGAGTCGGACGCCGTGAATTTGTCCAAGCGTTTAAGGAAGAAATAATGCCAATTTTATGACCTTGTTTACAAAAATCATAAACGAGGACTGATGATCTGAGGATAGTGTAAACTTGATACATGAACTTCACAAAGATTAATATATACCGATCTCTCCCCCATGAATATAGATGCAAAATCCTTAAACAAAATGGTAGCATGTCAAATAGGATAATATATGACACTGCACCAGAAATGTAAATATCCCAATCCAAAAGAAAACAAGGCTCGATTACGCCAGTAATAAATACCTTATTAATGAGATATTAAAAAATTAATACACGGCTTTGGTGAAAGCGTCGGGAAATAGAAGCCTTTGTTCACAAGTATCGATCGGGCTTTTAATTGATACAACTTTTTAGAGAGTGATTGAGAATCATTTATCAAAAAAGAGGCTTTAAAATGCGCATCTATATTAACCTAGTCGAGGGCTTATAATTTATCATGAGGAAAACTATGTAATTTTTACAAATAAAATAGTTTCTAAAACTGCCTGCATTTATTATATGTCAACGGAATACCAAACACTATAAAAATATTTTATAACCTTTTAACTTTTCATTTTAACTCACGATAAAAAGGATGATTACATACTATTTCCCAGTGATTTGTAGGATTTAGTTTCCTTGTACTAACCAAAAAGAGATATATATTTAAACCTTTTAAGCATGATGTTTATGGAAAAATCCTTCCAGTAATCCTTAATAAATCTAATAATTCATGTTTGGGAGATATAATTAAATATCTCCCACGTATCTAATTAAGTAATTATATATAAATAAAAAATAATTTTCTTCCACTCCAGAAACACTCTCCACAAAGGTAGAAGAAAAACAAAACAACTGTATTGTCGAATAGGCATGAAACCACAATGTGATGTGTATCACGGATAATTTGCTGAGAGACAGAAAGAAATCAAACTTTTCACATGGTCGAGGAGATGCAACCCATTCCACTCCCATTCTCAAGATTAAAACAACAACAACAACAACAAAAACTAGTCCTCGAGCTGGGAAATTCAACAGTGCCATTTGTCACACAGTTCATCCTAAATTCACCTGGTAATCGGGGTGACCATCTGTGTTAGCTAAGTGGCTTTATCCCAAGGAAAAGGAAACTTCGGATGTCTCTATAAGGAGAGAGAGGTGGCTTTGCCGCTCGGGCAGTTGCCCACAGGAGTTGGGTGCCCGCCCCCTGCAGGTGTGGGGTGGGGGGGGAGGGGAGCTCTGTCTCCCTTGATTACACTTCAAATGACCAGCCCCCAACATCAACATCGCTAAGAAAGACATCTGGGGACATCCGGGGACATCAAAACAAGAGGTTTATGTAAAGATTCACGTCTCAATGAGGCAGAGAAAGAATTTACAACTCTACGTTTTCTAAAGAAAACATTTTAAGAGAGGAGGCGGTTCTCTTTCCCAGTTCCTGCCAAAATGATTTTCATTTGTATTCATTCTTACACTAGCTGGTTATTAGTATGCTGTGGACTTTCTTTTCTTAGAGGATTTTAAAGGGCCTGAAAAATATAGGCTCACATTAGCAACCTTTCCAAATTATTTTTTCTTGGCAAGTTATCTTTTCACATTAATACTAACCTTATCTCCTCTCAAATTAAATTGCAAAGAAGAAACCAGAGATTTAATAGATGTTTTTAAATCTCTATGACCCCGTGAAGAATCGAAAACAGTTTCTGTAATGTGTGTCTAATTGTACAAATCTTGTTATTTCCTATATTAGCCTATCTATACTTCTCAGAAAAACGGGCCCCAACTTAGAAATATCACTTATTTCAATACGGAGCATCAGATGTGAAGTAAACAAATCTTTGACTAAAGAACAGGGGTAAAACAATGTCCAGATTCAAGTCAGCTGAGGGTGAGTAATATCGCGTGACAACCTGAGCACACGTGGCCTCTCTCACGCAGAAGATCACCAATTCAACATTTGCCTGGCAAAGTCTTCCACCTTGTATCACAGTTGGGCAGAACTCACTACACATGTGGG
>NW_011889256.1:163846-167368 GCF_000151845.1 Pteropus vampyrus | reverse complement strand
TATTAAATACATGTCATTCTCAAAGATATACATTCTTTGTTTTTATACCTAAAAAACTAAATGAAATCATAGCCAAGCTTTTCTTAGCTGAAAACATTTTTGCTTCGCCTGGTATCAATTCAGATGATGGCTAAACTGGCCACCAATGAAACACCTGGCATTTGATGCGGATATATATTCGTGACGTTGCATAATCAAGAGGAACAAACAGCTCATGATCCTGCATGAGAATCAGGTATTGGGAGAAGCTGGCTCCAGCTCCTAATCCAGGTATAGTGCCAGATGGGTCCCACAGGTGTTAACGAGAGACTCATTATAGAGAGACTGGAAAGAAATAGAGTTTTTATCTACATCAGATTGACCTAACATGTTGTGGTTACAATTTCTGTTTAACCTCCCACTGTTAAAAAAAAGAAATAAAGGAAGATTTCTTGCCATTTTGAGAACACTTTTAAAGCACCCCACGCCTAGGTGCGTATGTGTGCGCACGTGTGCTTTAGAAGAATTTGTGGGCAGCTGGGATGCTGTTTATAAGGCACGTAATGTATAAAGCGAAGTAACATGTGACGTGAGAACACATCGGAAGCTGTGGATGTGGGGATGTTTCTCTGGCTTTGCCATTCACAAGTTAATTGTCTTCTGAAAATTAGAATTTATGACATTGTGAAGCTATTATGCTAATTATTTTAAGATTTCATGTTACATCAGGAAGCTCTGCGTCTCCCACGGTGTGAGCCACCAGCAGCCTTGACTCTGACGCACTGAACAGAAGGGTCCCCAGGCTATGCTTTCAACCTCCCCAAAGACAGGCCCGAAGCCAGAGTTTGTAAAGACGGCAAGTGATTTTTCTGGATTCCAAAGGTTTTATTCCCATGTCATGTGAAAACCTCAGAGATCTGGGAGTCGTTTTGAAATCAACACGAGGACAGGAAGACAAAGGGGAGCAGAGACGGGGCTGGGCAGCGCCCCCGGCTGGGGAGGCAGAGGTCCAGACAGGGAGGTGAGACCGTGGGCATGCCAGCCGAAGATGCAGCGCCTTGAGGGAGAACCCAGGAACTCTAGGAGTCGGATGACCTTTCTCCAACCTGTCCAGCACCGGATGTGACAGGTGTCTACGTGTCAACGGTGTGGCTCAGGTAAGACCAGGAGCCCGACCCCACCACTCCTAGGAGCGCTCAGGTGTGTATCTCCAGCCCAGCGGCCCCATCATCACCTGCACCTGGATGGCACCTTGCGTAGGCAAACCGTGAAAGGTGGAGCGTGGTGAAAAAGTAGCCATTCATCCAAAGAAACCGAGACCATCCGGAACGGAGCATTTAAACGGCGCAAAGATGTGTCGACAGCAAGATGGCATCAGTGTTGGAAGATGAAATAGGTTACGCTCACATTTTGCACATCTGAATTGTAAATGCGAAGCACGTTATTCATGTCACAATCTCACACTGACCGAGCCTTAGTTTCCTGCAAAATCGGAACACTAAATATTTGCTCCCCTGTCCTCAGGACAAGGAGTTGAGCTGAGGATAAAATTCTCCTTTAAATAAAGTACTTTGCAAATTGCTTAGCGCTCTATAAGAGCACGTATTATCATCACGGACCAAGAGAGAGAATAAACAATTCGATAGCCTGACCCAAGATTATAAAAAGCCGAATAAAACAAACAAAACTGCAATTTAGCTCATTTCTAGCTCAGATTTTTAAAAATATCGTAAAACTCAGCTTCGCAGAGATGTTTTCTCTTCTTCCGTTAGGAAAAGAGCAATAACGAAACATATCCCTCCCTTTTCCACGTGAGCGCCACTGCAATAAAAATGTCACGATCAAAAGTGACAGAATGCAGACAATCCTGCACCATCCAAAATGCACCTCCAGCAAAAAATTCCCAATGCACTGCTATTTCTAAACTCTTAACTCATCGGACACCACGTCTTTTTAACATCCAATAGTTTGCTACGCGATTAACTTCTGGCATGCACCGGGGAGCCTTTCAAAAACCCCAAATAAACCCAGCTCGTCTGGATATTTAGATCTCATCCCATCCGCGTAGGGCCCACACTGGTGTTTGGAAACGTGTAACGTGCAGTAGCCATGAGACCCGCTAGTAATGACCGCCCCGGATTTAACGATGCTAGGTGTCCTCTCTCATTTGTCCTTGCTGGTCGACGTCCTTACCAGTCTTCACCAGCATTGAAAGAAGGCCCAATCATTCCAGCTTCACCCTAACTTTAACTTGGCATGCACCTGATGCCCCCAGATTACTCAAAGTAATGCAGGCTTTCCCGCAGAGCACCATACTCGCCCGGATGCTAAAACGTCTTACTTCAATTCACTCTATTTCTATTTAATATTTGCTATTTAGAATAAAACTTTTCCAAACTCTGTCCTTAGGTAGTATTTTAATATCACTTCAATGTTTGCTTGGTTCAAGTTCAGGCAACAGGGTACCTATATTTATTTCCCGGGGAAGGGGGACTTCATGCAAAAAAAAAAAAAAACACCTCAATATGATACACGATGTAAAATAAACACACCTTAAATTCATGACTGATCGCCTAAGAATTAAAGGGAAGTCCTCAGAGGCTCGCAACAAAGCAGCAGCAGAAATACACAGCCGGAAGGAAACCCTGAGGTTAATTAAACACCGACGGAAAAGAAGGCAAAGCTGGGTGTCCACCCCGAGCCAGATCGCACACGAGATCTTTCCGCAAAGTCAGAAACCGAAAGCCCGTGGTCGAGGGAAGATGGGAAAAACAGGCGTGAGCGCTGCCCGCAGGCCCGGCTTGTCTGGAGTCTGGACACAGAGGGAGAAAGGCGCCCCGGCAGAGCCTCGAAGCGCGACGTGACCCTCGGGTGTGGCAGCTGGGGGCCCGAGTCCTAATGAGATGGTCTGAAAACCGGCAGGCACACACGTGAGGCTGAAGTCGCCTTTTGAGTGAGCCCCGAGCATCCCGCAGATGCCTGCTCAGGAGACAGTCACACCACTTCAGGTGTCAAAGAACTTGGAACAAAAACAGATAAAGCCTAAGTAACTAAATGATAATATGCCATAACAACATGATATATAGTACGTGATTATACGTGTTATTAAATTAACATGAAAGTATGAAAAATAGGACTTTATCTGAAATTATATTATTGGCTTTTCTTTCCATAAAGGCTAGTGTGTAAAGAACATAATTAGTGGTAACAGGACTAATATGTGAAAAAAAAATAAAGCTATATTTTACAGTATTTCTTTCCTCTGATACAGAAATTTATTTTAACCCTTTAACCTTGTTAGACACGTAAAATTTGTAAGCTACATTTTTGTATGTTCTTTACATAAATGTATGTCTTCTTAAAAGGAGACCGTAAGTGACAATAGGACTAATGGAACACATATTTATGCGTTTAATAACAAAGTAACGATGACGTTTTTTTTCTGACCCACAATACAGAAGAAAGTTTATCCCGTTTCCGTCGATAGCAACTCAGGGCCTCTCTTGTCTTTTATGTGGTCACATTGAATCCAGACAAATAAAC
>NW_011889256.1:161084-163101 GCF_000151845.1 Pteropus vampyrus | reverse complement strand
TTTAAGTTTTGGAGAAACAGCATATGAATTTCTGATTTCCTATCATTTGTCCATTTTCATCCTCGGTGGATCGATAAACTAGAGGAAGGTATCTGTCATCCTCCACGCTTGGGATGTACGATGTTACGGCAGGTCAGTCCTTTACCATCTTTCCTGTGGCCAGCAACACTGGTGAGCAACCTGCACGCACAAGTATAAGGCTGCCTTCTTCCACTCCGGTAAAGTCAGAACTCATCAAGTGCTTCTGCCCATTCCGAGAAAGCTGAAAACGGACCTAAGTTTTTTAGCGTGAAAGACTCAAAGTCACAGGTAAGCAAATACACAGCTTTCGGCAGCTTTGTGTAAAAAGAGTGCAACGCCATGGCATTTTCATGGATAAGAGGTTTACAGACTCAGCAAAACTGGCCGAATCTTACCATTGCGCTGTCTGCTGAAGATGCTCTGAGACCAGCAAAGCTGACCTCGCCCGCGAACAGGAGATCGGCCATCGGCGGTTCCATTAAACCTTCATGGAAATCAAGAATCACTTCGAAACTACAATTTTCAAATCCAACTGCCTGGGAGAAACTTTTCTTGTTGCTGTCATTTGACTCGTCCCTCGAGGCACTGTGGGAAGCGCGCTCGCAGAGTCGGCCACGACTGCCCGGCTTTAGACAGATCCAACGCGCCTGGATCAAAATGCTCCCTTCGTTCGCTCTCGGGACATTTCGGTCGCAAACTCCGAACCAAGCAATACCGCTTTACTCGGTCTCATGCGTCGAGCAAGGGGACGTTGCGTCTGTTAGTGACACGTGCTAATTCGGAAACCACTACGGTCAATGGCACAGTCGTGTCTACTCAGGAGATAAAATCCTGAGTGATTTACAAGTCCCCGCCGGCCTCTCCTGCGTGGTGACAGTCGCTGTCCAATGTGCTTTTACATCCCTTCTCTGCCATACCCGAATCCAAACTCTTTCCCGCATCCTGGGTGGTATGCTCTGTTTCGATTATTTAGCTCCCTAATCTGGGACCTGTGTGTGACCTTCCTTCCGCCTGCCGTGACAATAGCACAGTGGTTTAGACGTCTTGTTCAGTTATGGCTGGGTCATGCAGGTGCCTTTCTTGTAATCATGCTCATTTTCATTATCTGAGCTCATAAAACATGGTCACAATATTTACAACGGTGAAATTAATCCATCATTATCTCAATGCAAAGCTAATCTCCGGACGAATTAGGGATGGGCTGTTATCACGATGACAGTGCACGTCATTGGTTTCTCTTGGAGTGATGCCACTGTGGGTGCTCCGTAAGGCAAACAGTGGGGCGTGGGTGTGTCAGTGGTCACAGGTAAATGGGGACAGTGACCATGGACAACACAGGGGATAAACTGTGCCCATCCATTCCACGCTAAAATCACTGTGGCTTTCAGCGTCTAATATTAGGCCACCATAAAAGATTCCACTTTTCCCCAAACTTCTTTAGTTGTCACCTCATACTGGGACCTTTAACATCCTAGGAAGGAATTTCCCAAGACATGGGATTTACATTTCTAAAACCAAGACAGTTCTGGGAAATCTGGGAAGGGCCATCCCCCACGTTGGGAGTGGAACACGTGTCTTGGTACAGTTTTCAGTATATTTGCTACAATGTGGCATCCCAGAGCCAACGTCCAAGGGAAAAGAATACAGAAGCGTAACCGGAGGTAAGTTATAATGTTGCAAAACATACCTTCGAAATGAGTTTCCTAGTCTCTCAATTTCACTCTTTTGTTCTCCTTTGGTCAAACGCATCCGTCTTGCTCCTGCCATTTATGGGACGTGCGTTCACATGTCAGGAGGCTGGTGGCTGCTTGAGCAGTGACTGTACGGTGTCACTCCGCTGACTGTTCACATGAGCTGCAATCAGCCGCTCTGTTTATCCACCATGTGCCCGTTAACAGTGTTTTCTTTGATGTGACACGGTCAAATCAGAAGATCCTAAGAAAAGAGGCTACTTGTGTGTTCTGGGAATGGTTACGGGCTGGGATGAAGTGCTGAT
>NW_011889256.1:158810-161034 GCF_000151845.1 Pteropus vampyrus | reverse complement strand
TGGGGGCCCGAGTCCTAATGAGATGGTCTGAAAACCGGCAGGCACACACGTGAGGCTGAAGTCGCCTTTTGAGTGAGCCCCGAGCATCCCGCAGATGCCTGCTCAGGGGACAGTCACACCACTTCAGGTGTCAAAGAACTTGGAACAAAAACAGATAAAGCCTAAGTAACTAAATGATAATATGCCATAACAACATGATATATAGTACGTGATTATACGTGTTATTAAATTAACATGAAAGTATGAAAAATAGGACTTTATCTGAAATTATATTATTGGCTTTTCTTTCCATAAAGGCTAGTGTGTAAAGAACATAATTAGTGGTAACAGGACTAATATGTGAAAAAAAAATAAAGCTATATTTTACAGTATTTCTTTCCTCTGATACAGAAATTTATTTTAACCCTTTAACCTTGTTAGACACGTAAAATTTGTAAGCTACATTTTTGTATGTTCTTTACATAAATGTATGTCTTCTTAAAAGGAGACCGTAAGTGACAATAGGACTAATGGAACACATATTTATGCGTTTAATAACAAAGTAACGATGACGTTTTTTTTCTGACCCACAATACAGAAGAAAGTTTATCCCGTTTCCGTCGATAGCAACTCAGGGCCTCTCTTGTCTTTTATGTGGTCACATTGAATCCAGACAAATAAACTCAGCTGGACTGAAGCTCTGCTCCTGTCAAGGCCACTTGTCTGATTCCTGGAGTCAGCCCACTGTCACGACAGCACGCCAAATTCCTGTCATCAAAGCGTCTGAGCGCCACGTACCCGGGAATTTACTTGACAGAAGGCCGTCTCGCTTACTCGGGGGAATCCGTTGCCAGCCGCCCGGAGCTGCCCGCAGCCGCCCGACCCCTCTGCGTCTACAGGCTGGATTAGGTAGCACAGCTGTTTGTCAGCCGGGCCTACGCACTTGTAAATTCATCACACTGACTATCCACATCTAAAATGCCACCCGTTTGTGAATGTTCCAAAACACGTTGGATGTCGTCAATAGTTAAAAACCTCTTGCCCCGGAAAAAAGCGGTTTTAAAACACAGGTGTAATCTGAATCTGAGAAACTGAAGTTGGTGTCCAAGTGTTCTACGGTTTTAAGGAACAAATTTAGATTGTCCCGTTTAACCTGGCTGCCCCTTTCTTGTAAATTTGTGTTCAGTTCTGAGGTGTTGGGAAATTTTCCAGGGGCTGAGAGACCATAGAGAGAGGTAACAACCCCAGAATTACATCAAGAGGTGATTAGGGGGACTTACCGACAGGAGCGGCGTCTTCGGCGGCAGTAGGGTGGTGAAGCTTGGAGCCCTCAAACGAGCGAGGCTTAGAGCCAAGGGCACGGGGCTGACACAGGTGGCTTGGAGCCCCGTGGCTCATGCTCGTTAAGAGCTTATGTTCCAAAGTGGTCAACAGCTTAATGGGCTTAATTATCCAGGTAAGAACATTCCTTTCAGGTGAGAGCTAGTGGTCAGCTTGCTCTACGACAGCAAATCGAATAAATCAACTTTATTCGTCAGTTTACGTCTTCCTAGATACCTTATGGTCTCTTCGGAGATCGTTTAAGTTTTGGAGAAACAGCATATGAATTTCTGATTTCCTATCATTTGTCCATTTTCATCCTCGGTGGATCGATAAACTAGAGGAAGGTATCTGTCATCCTCCACGCTTGGGATGTACGATGTTACGGCAGGTCAGTCCTTTACCATCTTTCCTGTGGCCAGCAACACTGGTGAGCAACCTGCACGCACAAGTATAAGGCTGCCTTCTTCCACTCCGGTAAAGTCAGAACTCATCAAGTGCTTCTGCCCCTTCCGAGAAAGCTGAAAACGGACCTAAGTTTTTTAGCGTGAAAGACTCAAAATCACAGGTAAGCAAATACACAGCTTTCGGCAGCTTTGTGTAAAAAGAGTGCAACGCCATGGCATTTTCATGGATAAGAGGTTTACAGACTCAGCGAAACTGGCCGAATCTTACCATTGCGCTGTCTGCTGAGGATGCTCTGAGACCAGCAAAGCTGACCTCGCCCGCGAACAGGAGATCGGCCATCTGCGGTTTCATTAAACCTTCATGGAAATCAAGAATCACTTTGAAACTACAATTTTCAAATCCAACTGCCTGGGAGAAACTTTTCTTGTTGCTGTCATTTGACTCGTCCCTCGAGGCACTGTGGGAAGCGCGCTCGCAGAGTCGGCCACGACTGCCCGGCTTTAGACAGATCCAACGC
>NW_011889256.1:148878-156410 GCF_000151845.1 Pteropus vampyrus | reverse complement strand
ACACCCTCTCAAGTGACACAGCTTTAAAGTCACACCAGCAGAAACTTCCTCGTAACAATCAACAGACGAGAGGTTTGTCAAACTGACGGGAGAAATGCAAGTTAGGTATGGCTTGTTGATGAGTTTAATAAATCATTAAGTATTTAATTTACATAGAAAACATTATGGTTTTCATGTATTAATCGTTTTTGCCTCGTACTTTGCTGTGGAATCTATTATGCTTTGACAATTTGAACACAGCTCAGATGTTATGCTAGAAAGTTCCAATGGGTGCCAAGGGAATTTTCAACAGTGAGTCGACACCATTTTTGTGCAGAAATATTTTCTACTGCTGGTACGTGGACGCGCGTTGCCGACCGTTGTAAATGTAAGTATTTAAACTGTAAGTTTCGAGTTCCTTGAATTCTTGCAGAACACAGAATACTATCTTATTTTTCTTACCATTTTAATTTACCGTGTGTCCAATTTTTAACTGATACGGGTTTTTTCAAGACCCAGCCTTAAAGAAGAACAGGAGAGGGTGATGTTGATGCCACGTTTTTCTTGTTCTGGGTTTGGCAATGAAGTAAAACATCTGCCCACTTAGCCATGTAAGTCGACTTGGACACGCATGAATGTCAAGTTCATGCGTGATCGAGCCCCGAGTGGGTGCAGTTACATCTGCGTAGCAAATCAAAGGCTTATGGAACGGCTACTTCTATCTCAATGGCTTTAGTTTGAATAAAAAAAAAAAAAAGAAAAAAAACCTTCAAGAAATTAAACCAGGCCACTATTAAAGTGCTTTGTTTTTGAAATCAAGAATAAAGAGAACTATATGAAAAAAAAAAGTATAACTCAAAAGGTGATGATTAACATTAAAAGCCACATGCCGTGGGATGGATATCATTCGATCGGTCATGGATACCACCTCTGCTTTCTCTGTCGTCCCCTATTCATCGGCTGGACCCTTGGCTCCTGTTCGCTGTTATAGTGAAAACCTTCTGATGTCATTAGCACTGGTGTGCCAGGACTTGCCCACCTCCGAGAGGGCTGGCTGGCACCATGCCCTTCATGCTGTCGGGGTCCTTCTCAGAAAATAAAGCTGTCTCTGTTGGATGCATTTTCATAGCCGCTTGGATAATTTTAATGTGTTTTCTGAGGCATGGGACATTTATGTTGTCAGAACAACAGTTTTATGTGATTTGTACAAGAGCTTTTTACGGCTTTCAAAAATGATTCTAAAAGCCAAAAGAATTTTAGTCTGAGTGATGGGTAAATGGACCCAGTATGAGAAATTGACTATCAAGGGAGAGTATTTTCACTTGTGAATGTAATTATTTTAACTTTGATAAGGTCTAATCTGCTAGTTTTGAAGAAAAAACTAGCACTGGCCATAAGATTATAGTTTATAAATAAACGATATATTTAGAGCCTGAAAATAAGCATTGGGGTGTAATACTACATCACGTCCGAACCTAACTTACTTGTGGGTTTTGACGAGCTCTCACCTGCCTGGCTTTGCGGGACCCTCACAGTCCCCTGGAGGTTTAGGAAGAAAACAGAGTTGCATTTTTGTTCCACAGGTGAGGAGCCCGAGGTTCTCGTAGGATAGAAACTTGAGCAGAATCCTCACTATCTTTCCTTGAGCTCTCTAGGATCGCTTAGCATGACGGTAATTCCATAAATACCCACAATTCTGTAGTCGGGAGGGGTGGAAGCTTATCCCCTTCAGCAAGATGATCTTGGGGAAAAAAAATCACTCGACACTCCGGAACGAATCTCTCTTCAATAGTTACATGGAGGCATCGTAGAGAAGCGACTGGAAGACAGGGCAAAGCCATAGAGGAGACCGATGCTCCTGATTCTAGTTCGGAAGAGTTTTACTCTAGCAGAGCTATTACCACGAAGACGGCCATTAACTGTAACAGCGGGCGGTGATGGGGTGTTCGCTATGGTCTACATGTTTGTGCCTTGCACAAACCTCTCTGTTGAAATGTTAAGCCCAAGGCGATGGCATTTGGAGGGGGGGCCTTCTGCAGGTGATAAGTCGTGAGGGCTGAGCCCCCATGAATGGGATTCGTGCTCTGATGAAGGAGGTCTGAGACACACCTAACACACCCTCTACTACGTCGTTTGTCACTTAGAGCCTCTCCTGTGGGACAGAAATGCCACCTTCGTTACATCCACATGCCACTGTAAGCTCGAGTCTGCTTCTGGAAACTCGGTTTTGCTCCACTGAGTTACTTGACTATTGTCGTACTGTTTAATTTCAGTAGATCTGTGTATTCAAGTATTGACGTTTTAAGCGAATTCCTCTTCTTGACTTATTTATATGTGTCTTGGCTTTAATTCATCATGATTGTTTTACGCAAATCTGGAAAGGAGTGTTTCTCAAGTTCCGAAATATTTCTTGTAACTGTTTTCCTTAAAACTGCATTGGAGTTTAATATTTTGGAAGGATAGGGTTCCTTATGACAAAGTCTCTGGTCTATCATACAAGTATTAGACCATGTTGTTTATGATCTTACATCAATTTTCCTCCAGAAGGACTTACATAATTTTCTTCAAATTAATCCTATGACTGTTGTTACTCTTATTAGTACTCTAAATAGAAGTATTTAGTTTCATTTTTTTGTTGTTGTTTACTAATTTAGTCATTTATGGTATATAGAAAAGTTACCAAATTTATTTTTTCTTCATTTGATCTAAATATCATACCAAATGCTTTTAAAATTTTTATTTTGAAGATTTAAAAAAAATTTAAATGTAGATAATCCACTAAACAATAGAGCTTTTTAAAATCTGTCATTCCAAACATTATACAGATGTGTGTGTGTGTGTAAGCTCTCTTATACAATATCAAGTAGGAGAAGTGTCATAATGTCCCCTTGTCTTATTTTTGTCTTTAATGGAAATATTTCAAAAAACTTGCTATCATTTAATGTATTTTTTGGTAAATAAATTTGAAAGCTGCCATTTTATCTATATAAATATGTATAAATTCCTGATGAATTTTACCCAATACATTTTCTGTATCTATTGGAAAAATAATATAATTTTCACCTTCAAAACACTAATGTATGGATTATATTTTTAATTTTCAATTAATTAAAAGAAACCACACTTTTTATGATACATTATTTCATGACACATTATTATGCACTATTTCTATAAAATATACTAATTTAGGATCACTTGAACAATTTGTAATATGTATAGATTGTTTTTTGAAGTTTTGGTGAAATGTTCACGATAGATTGTTTTTTGAAGTTTTGGTGAAATGTTCACATAAAACCATCTGAACTTGATGACTGTAGTTACAGCTGAGAGTAAAGGAAGAAAGAAGTTAATTTCATTACCATTTTATAATTTTATTAGATATTAACTTAATTAAATTTTATTTGAGAGTTATGATTTTATGTAAAATTATTATTTTATTTAAAATTATAAGTAAAAAGTTGTTGAAATTGATTCTTATGTTTTTGTCAGATCTCTACCCTTTAGAACATGTACCTTCGCATTTTTACATATTTATCTCCTTTACTTTTTCACTTTTTCTAGGTATTTATATTGACCCGCTGTATTATTGTTTGAACAAATGAACTTCCGGTATCATTGGTTTTTAATTATTATTTCTTTGTTTCTTATCTGATCAATTTATCTTGTTTATTTCTTTCGTTCAATTTGCCTTAGGTCAGGTGTTTCATTGAATTCATATCTCATTGGTCATTAATACTTATTTTTTTCTCCTTGACTGCAATCTTTTAATATCCATTTATGTAATATTCAAACATAATCCTACTTGTTTTTATACTTAAGCTCTTCATTATCATTTTATTCTTTAAAAAGCTATTTTTTAATATTTTTTAAGTCCATAATTTATTTAGAAGTCACTTTATTCACATTTCAAGGCATGTGGTTTGTGCTATTTTAAATCATTAATTTTTAATTATATTGCTTAGTTACAGAAAGTGAATAACGTTTATCAAAAACACCATGTATGTAGAAAACTTGAATTATAAACTTGAATTATAAATTTAACAAGATATCATCATTTCTGTGGATATTTGTAAGGAACAAATCTTTACAGGAAGTTTCCTGTAAAGTTTTCTGCGATTACGTATGTCTGTCAAATGTGTCTTACATATTTTCAAATTACTTTTTATAGTCTACTGAAGTATTATTTATATCTCATAAAATGTGTCTACTTAAGTGCACTCATCAGTGAGCTTTGACAGATGAATACATCGATGAAACCACCTCTACCATTAAAAACTGAGACTGCTTCCATCATGCCCGCAAACCGTTCCGTCCATATCGATGTTTGCCCCATCCTCTGCACTTCCAAAAACAAATGATTCACTTGCTATGAGTATAGCCCAGCTCTCGCTTTCTAGGATTTCACATAAATTTAATCATAGATTATGGGCTCTTTTTGTTGCTTGGCTTTCATGTAGCATAATTCTGAGAGTCATCCATGTCTTTGCCTGTATTTGTAGTTCCTTATTACGTGGATGTGCCATATTTTGTTAATTCACCCTTTGACAGACATGGAGGCTTTTTTCGGTTGTTGGCTGCTGTGAATGAAGGTATTATAAATATTTCAGAAGACTCTGCCTTTTTGACTCTGGTCATCCCATGAGGCGACTGGTAATATCTACCGCTGTGGCTTCATTGCCATCGACAGAGTCATGACAGCGAGCATATCGCGTGTATTTAACCATATTTTATCTATTTCTTTCTGTGAGCTAATAGTTAAACATTTACCCTGGGTCTTTTCTGATTCCTCCCATTGCCTTTCCCCTCCCAGCCCATGCTGTGACCCTAGACTCACCCAGGGAAAAAGCCTCAAAAAACGGAAAACTCAGCCCACTGTAGGTGGGTTGTTCCCAGTCTGAACTGGCCGTCTCCACCGCCAGAATAAAGGTGCCCACTGCTATTCACTCTCCAGTGCCTTGGAACGGCTTTGCTGTTGTCATTTATTCTTTCTTCGTTGTTCATTGATTTTGTGTAAAAAAAAAAACAAAACAAAACAGATGCCTTGCCAGGAGCTGGCTGCCTCAGAACACAAGCAGAAGTCAGCTACTGCTTGACGCTCTTTCTTCCTGCCTGTCAGTGGACGGGCTGGTCCCACCATACGCTTCTAGGTCACATGCACTATTTCATTGGCCTGTGAAAGCTTGCTCTGTAGATGCACGAATGCATTAATCAATACTCATTCTTTATTCCTGTTTCTCATTCCTATAGTTCACCACAGGCAAACCCTCTGAAGTGGCGCCTATGTGCGCAAATGAAACATGGGATCTTGTAAAACGTGCATTATCGTTTGGGGTTCGTTTATTTTTAATTCATGCAAATGGCACGATATTATAGCTCTCATCCCATCCCTGTTTTTAAATCAGCTCCGTGTTTTGAGCGTCTAATTGTATTGCACTGTGCGCACATAATCTGTTGATTCTAAGGACTGCCTAGCATTTCCTATTTTCCGTCACTTTCCATTTATCCAGATGGACAAAATGACCCATTCCCTGATGCATGAACGATGTGTTGATAACTATCCTTACGAACCTTGCCTTCTGAACGCATTCAAGATGATTCGCTGAGCTCCAAGCTCAGAGTGGAATTGGTGTATTTAATTTGACTATGTACATACGTACTTAATTTGACTAAATCAGGACAGACTGCCCTCTGCAATACGTGTGGCACACAGTTGCAGTTTATTATCAGGTCGTGGTGCATTCTTCTTAATCAGCATGAACGGGTCTCACCTTAGGTCCCCCTGTGACTGATACTTACATTTGCTCTCATTTGCATTTCCCCAGATTGAATTTTCCCTTTCTTTCCAATCTTCCTATGTCCTTATAATCAGTTGTGTCACTTGTAAATAATACATAGCTAGATTTTAAATCCAACTGAGAATGTCTGTTATTAGGCTAATTTAATTTGTTTACATTCATTGTTATTATTGGACCTTATTTACCATTTAAATCTTAATTAGACTTATCACATAAGTTTTATTTGTATGACGTTTCTTCCACACTCCACTTTTGGGCTCGATTTCTTTTTTCAGAATTCCTTAGTGTTTTTTTTGGGGGCCACAGACCCTCCTTTTATGTTAAGATCTATGAATCTCTTTTCAAAACAATGTTTTTAAATGCACAAAAAAAAAAAACACATGTATCAGAGCTGCTATCTGTCAGCTTTCTACCACTTCCCTCGTTGTCTTGGATTTCTGCACATTTTTGGTGATTATTGAAAGCCTGTCCGTCTTTCGAGAATCCTTATTTGCCTGACAACTCTGCTTTCTATTATAAATCAGCAAGGATGTACCGCGCCTCTGACAGCCGTGCGTCTGTGACCTGTCCGTCTCCAGGGTTCAGGGACCCCGTCTCTAATAGAACTCCACCTGCGGTCCTGTTCCATCTCTTCCGTACCGGTGACCACACCCACTGCCCTGTCTGCTCCCAAGCATTCGCTCCAAACTACTCAGACAGAAGAAGAACAAAGAAGGGACCCTACTAGCTGCTCTGACTGCAACCACCCAATTCGTTTCTTCCCCACTTTACAAGAATGAGAAATCTTCAAGACACAGGAAACGGAAGTATAGTCAGATTCTCAAAATGGCCGGTCTGGTTCAGCAAATTAAAAATCACTGTTTTCTTTCTTCTTTATTCATTTACTTAACTTTTAGTTTTAGTTTTGTGTTTACACTAGGAAAAAAAAAACAGATCGCTGAAGATCCCATTTGGAAAATATAAACAAATAAGCGAATAAAACTAACACCCTGCTAGAAATTGTAAAATCATACAGAATTTATTTGGGAAAAAAAAAAGTAATTGAACTTTAAGTTCTTAGACTGGTTTTTAGTAAGACTATGAGGGTCAAGTGGATATCTGATCTGAATCTCAAATATATATTCTTAAGACATTCTTAAGATGAAGGATGGTCGAGTTTATTAATTTCTACGGGACAGATGGACCAATACTGACGTGATTTCTAGACATACAGACTTTCGAATGTCCAATACATCTGTCTAGTGTATTTGCTCCTTTGAGCCAATATTTCTAACAATATTACCACAAAAGTTGGGTTAATTAACATCATTCCCAACATGGTAAACTCAGAATGGGAATTCTTGTTAAATGGTTTCGATGAGTTCAAGAAACCAGTCGGGAAGAGGTTAAAAGCTATTCGCTGACAACCGAGCTCTGTTCCCAGGTCTCTGTCTGATGACTAGTTTTGTGTTAGGGACAAAGGAACACGGTGCACACTGAGAAGCCGGCAGGTGTGAAGGAAGAGGTACGCCACCAGCAGTACGTGTAAAACTCTGTTCTCTTGGGTAACAGGTTTCGACTTGTGGCTTCCCTGCCTGGATTGCAACGTGACACGAGCGCACCACACAGCTGTCCCAACGTGGGCCACGGCCACCTCCTTTCAGTCCTCAGTGTTGACTTGCGTGGTTGATCCTGGCTGTGTAGACTCTGCCTGTGGTAAATGTGTCCCCTGTTACCATGCTCCTTCATGACACTAGCAATTAGAGATTACGGAAGCGG
>NW_011889256.1:144927-148138 GCF_000151845.1 Pteropus vampyrus | reverse complement strand
TGATCTGAATCTCAAATATATATTCTTAAGACATTCTTAAGATGAAGGATGGTCGAGTTTATTAATTTCTACGGGACAGATGGACCAATACTGACATGGTTTCTAGACATACAGACTTTCGAATGTCCAATACATCTGTCTAGTGTATTTGCTCCTTTGAGCCAATATTTCTAACAATATTACCACAAAAGTTGAGTTAATTAACATCATTCCCAACATGGTAAACTCGGAATGGGAATTCTTGTTAAATGGTTTCGATGAGTTCACGAAACCAGTCGGGAAGAGGTTAAAAGCTATTCGCTGACAACAGAGCTCTGTTCCCAGGTCTCTGTCTGATGACTAGTTTTGTGTTAGGGACAAAGGAACACGTTGCACACTGAGAAGCCGGCAGGTGTGAAGGAAGAGGTACGCCACCAGCAATACGTGTAAAACTCTATTCTCCTGGGTAACAGGTTTCGACTTGTGGCTTCCCTGCCTGGATTGCAACGTGACACGAGCGCACCACACAGCTGTCCCAATGTGCGCCACGGCCACCTCCTTTCAGTCCTCAGTGTTGACTTGCGTGGTTGATCCTGGCTGTGTAGACTCTGCCTGTGGTAAATGTGTCCCCTGTCACCATGCTCCTTCATGACACTAGCAATTAGAGATTACGGAAGCGGTATGCTTTCTGCAAACCCATTTTATAAATGAGCAGAAAGAGATCGAAAAGGGTGATACTTTGGTTTTGCCATGTTTAAGAATCAACTTGAATCTTACTGCTCTGCACTATACAATATTATTCATTCTCACTTAACTCTGAGAATGAAGGAATCAACTTGTCTGACTAACGCCAGGAAGTATTTCTCCTTGTCCTTCAAAGAATTATGATGTATCTTAATCTGACTGATTTAGGTCCGACCTTCAGCCTTGGAAATTTAGCTGTAATTGTTTTCAGCCCACATCAGTCTCCAGGACAATGCTCCCCAACGGTGTTTTTTACTGAGTAGCTGCGAGCAATGGCAAAATTCAACTTATACATGAAATACCACTATCCGCCCCCTAGACACACACAGGTGCGTGCGCACGCACACACACACACACACACACACACACACACACACGGGGTCAGCCAGGGCTGGGATCGAATCTGAGGTCTCATATGGGCAAGGGGCTGCGTCTAGTCTCACTCATACGGTTGTTGGAGGAATTCACTTCTTTCTGGGGTATTGGACTGAGGGCCTCGATTGCTTGTCACGTGTGGCCTGTCTCCACAGAGCAACTTGTTTTCTCAAAGCCAGCAAGGGAGGGAGCCAGGCGGCAAGATGGAAGTGACAGCCTCGTGTCATGCATTTGTGGAAGCGACAACCGATTCCATTTGACACATTCCCCTGGTCGCAAACAGCACAGGCCCTGTCCAGGCTCAAGACGCAAGTGGGGGCCATACAAGGGCACAGACACAGGGGGTGAGGGGTGCGGGGTCACTGTGCTGTCTGTCAACCACTAAAGGGACAGTTGAGCAATAGGAAAAATGACGCCTAAGAATCAAGATGACGTACTAAGATACAATCACAGCATGTTTTAGATTAGATATAGTTTAGCAAATGGTTTGTAATAAAAAATCCCACTTTGAAAATAGAACGTTTCAAATACACATTTAAACAGTATATTTAGTAGTATTCATGCAATTATGTTTCTCTAAATTTTATTCAGCAGTAATTTGAACTAACAAATATGCACCATAGTGATTATCAATGATTATGAACTTATCTTTTAAGTTCCAAAACGATTCTTGATTTATTCAGAAAACAATATTGATTACTATAGATTTACCATGGACTTATTATTATTGAATGATTATCGAAAGTTATCCATTAATAATATCCGATGACACACTAAATCATTAAATACACTGTGGGACTTCCTCACAGATCTTGATCTTGAAAATGACACAGAAAAAGTTTGTAGTTAAGGGAGAAAGCAATGTCATTTTTATTTTCCCTCTTTCTCAGAAAATCGGCACAAGATAAATCACCGTTTATCACATTAAAAGTCCAATTTAGTTGATCCTGTTATAAGTATGAGTGTGTGTGTGTGTGTGTTCTGATAGCATGTTGGAAAAATAGTTTGATTACTCAATTTTTAACTTGTCTTTGCTCACCTGAATAATCTGTATTCTCAATATTTATGAAATTGTTTTCTTTTTCAAGTATTTCTCCGGAATGGGAAAACCATCGTTGACCTATTTCGTTGGGACGTGTTAAGAACTAGTCCTTGCAGAAGAGGTGAGGGTGTGAACGAAGTGCAAAGTATTTTGTGGGGTTTGCCAAGCAATCCTGCTCCCGGCAGAAACATAAAAGGAAGTCTCAGAACACCAATTTAAGCCCCTCATCATTCATAATTAGCAAGTCAGTGGGGATCTTGAACTCCTACTTAAAGTAACAAATGTCGAGTGCCTTCTAATTTTACATATGAATTCTAGCAATCCTGACAGATGGGGTACTTCAACTTCCATGTGAATTATTCTACTTATAATTTATATTAGTTTCACATCCAAAAGTACAAAAACAAAAAGGGATGAAAGACAAGAACATTCTTTAGAAAAAAGTCACTGGCGAAATGTTTTTAATGTTTCTGTTATTTTGTTTTAAATCACTCATAAACCAAGAATCTCTAAAATCTCAAATTTAAAATGGTTTGACAATTTTTTTTTCAAGCGGCAGCAGTTAATAATCTATTCTGGCAAACTGATACATTTTTACAAAACTGACGGCATCATATAATCTTAGAGCTGGAATGACATGAGAGATATTTATTCCTACATCTTAATTTTAATGCTAAAGAAGCCAAGAGCCAGAAAACGTGACGGCCTGAGGTCACACAGTTAATTTATTCCAGAGGTGAGATGGACCTTTTGCATCTCTTTGGAATGTCACAAAAGTCTCAAATGGGAAGATAAGAGACTTTTAAAAAGTTAAAAACAAATGATTGTCGAGAATAGAATAAATATATCTGATACATGTAAAAATAGTAGGAAACTCTTTGTATTTGCCATCAAGGGAGAGAAGTTCGGGTCTGTTTATCACTTATCTGATTTTATTCCTGGCAGCAGAAGGGAGCAATGGGAAAATGAAGATGCGTAGTCCTTCAAGATTTAAGTACGGTCGGTAAGGGCGACTAATAAAATGTTACAAAGCTCTGATGCTGCTATTATGTCTGGGAGCCTCCCAGGCCC
>NW_011889256.1:140750-142792 GCF_000151845.1 Pteropus vampyrus | reverse complement strand
GAAGCCCGGGCGTCCGGCGGTACGAGTGTCCCCCGCTCCTGGCACAGGGAGGGGCGCCTCTCAGGGGATTTACATCTGGGGAAGAAGAGCCTGTGGGGAGGTCGGGGTGACCGTCCTGCTTCTGTCCTCTCAGACTCCTCCAGCCTAATAGAGTCGCGATGCCACTCTGCCATGTTTCGGGGGTGCTGTGTCCTGAACCCCATCACTCCCTTCCACCTCGCCCTTCCTTTCTTCCTTCCTTTTTCCTTCTTTCCCTTGAAGCTCCCTTTGTTCTTTTTTAATTGTTAAGCAATAATTATTTCTGAATTTATGAGCCAGATAAGACGATCTTTGATTTATTAGATATTCGGTCATTTATAACTGTAAACATTCTATGATTTTTTCAAAAATATACAGCCGTCGTTACTTTTACTCCTCCCGGAAACCCTCAGAGGTAGATGCAGGGCGTGCAGTATGTCCATGAGACATGCACGTTTCTTTGCTGACAGTCCCACGTCCTTGGTGATAAAGGACGGGCCACTCCCAAATCCGTCTCTTGGCATAAGGATTACTTTCAGCTGATTGTTCTGAGAATCCGCAGATGCAGAAGGAGCTCCGAAAACAGCGAAGTTGCCTTTCTATAGGGAAATTTCTCTCTTAAGGAGATCTCCAGTCGTGCGTGTCTCCTTTTGCATCAAGAAAACGACTCTTACCAGGGGAAAAGGCCCTGACTTGCGCCTGCGCGGTGCCGCGCCCGCCGACGGCGCTCTTCCTGTGACCCCGCCGCCGGCCGCCCGCTCCCACGCTCCCCGCGCTCGTGTCTTTAGCTGGACAGTTGTTCTGGGTCTCATCCACGTGCACAGGAAGTATCCACGTTAAAAAGATCTCTTGTTAAACTGTCTTTTATTACAGGGGTTTCAAGCAAATACTCAGAAGAATAAAGAACAAATTTTACCCTCCCCACGATAAACTACTCTCTCCCCTGCACGTGGCTACTAGAGGGTCTTGTGCCTTTCTTTGAACACATGTATTACACAGACATGCACACACTCACACACGCACATACTCGCACACACACATGTGCACACATGCACACACAGATAAACACATGCACACATGCATGTATGCATACACACACATGCACACATGCACACATTTGCACACACATGCACACAGACATGCATACATTCATACACACATGCATACAGACACGCATGCACACACACATGCACACACATCCGCACATGCACACAGTCACGCGCGCACACACACACACTCGTACACACGATGCTGCTTTAGACAGCGTTCTGAAGGCTTCGAGATGGAGGATGCTACCTTGCCAGCATATTTTCTCTCTCTTAAGTGTTCTTTAACTTCACACTTCTCACAGAAACTGGTGATTATCTGAAAAATTCCTAAGTAGACTGATCCTCTCATACCATTGTCTGGTCATTTCAAATTCTCTTCTTTTTCAAGAACCGTTGCTAATGAGATATCTTAACGGAATTTCAATTTGCAATGTTGAACAAACAGCCTGCTCCATTCCTACAGAATTGGTCAGCGGCCCATTTTTCAAACTGCTAACGCAAAGTTAATGAGTTACTGAATTTAGCCGGTTTGGGAGCTATCAGCAGAAATCGTCTCATTGTTTTAAGACCTCCTCTGAACTTGCAGACAAATAAATTAGAAACTAAATGTCTTTATGCAATGCATGAAGCACATCACCCGTTCTGTTTTCCAAATAAGCGTCGCCCTCCGTTTTTCATTAATGATACAAAAATAGCACCTTATCTCATGGCATGAGAATTTCCCCCGAGTACCCATAACTCCCTGAAAGCTCCTCTGACTCTGGCCTGCCGGTCTCGCGGGCGCTTGGCAGAGGTTTGGCTCATTCGGCAGCACTGTGCCGTTAACGTCCATAGGGACCTGCAGCCCCTATGTTGCAGGAAGTGACACCTGACGGAGGGAATCTGGACGCTCAGACGACTTTGTTAGAGGAAGGAGAGTCTATTAGGCGGGCGGAACGCGTGCGGCTCTAGACAGAACAAAAGCACGGGCTCGCC
>NW_011889256.1:139597-140700 GCF_000151845.1 Pteropus vampyrus | reverse complement strand
TCAGGGCACACGGCGCGCTCCGCCCGCGCACGGGACCCGCTCCGTGTGCGGACGCGGAAGACGCTGCCGCCGCAGCCTGGGACGGAACGAGAGGACCCAGGTGAGGGCACTGTTTTCCCTCCATGAGGGGCATCCACGCTGTGTGCGTGCGTGCGTGCGTGTGTGTGTGCGTGTGCACGTGTGCACGTGTGTGTGCGTGTGCATGTGTACGCGTGTGCATGTCTGCGTGAGTGTGTGCGTGCGCACGTGTGTGTGTCTGTGTGTGCGCGCGTGTGTGTGCGCATGTGTATGCGTGTGTGCCTGCGTGTGCGAGTGTGCGTATGTGCGCGTGTGCGTGCGTGTGTGCGTGTATGTCTGTGTGCACGTGTGAGTGTGTGCTTGTATGAGCGTGTGTGTGCGCGTGCGTGCATGTGTGTGCGCGTGTGTGTGCATGTGTGCGCGTGTGCGTGTCTGTGTGTGTGTGTGTTTGTGCGTGTGTGCATGTGTGCGTGTGTGTGTGTGAAATGGGTCAAGCTCTCAGGAGAACTTGAATGCGTTTCCCCTGAGCGCACCAGAACTGTCTGGTTGAAAGTCAAGTTCAAACACCAACGGCAAGTCTGAGGTCCCTCCGCCTTCCCCTGCGCGTCCCCCACATGGCGGTCCAGTTTCTGAGCTGGACAAGCAGGTCTGGAAGGAGAGGGAAGGAAGGGAAGCGCACCGGCCCCGGCCTTTCATCTCGTCACGTGTCCCCTCAGCAGGGCTCTGCGTGGAAGCACCGCGGGGCGCGGGGCACGGGGCGCGGGGTGCACTGTCCACTGCGGTGGCCCCTCCACCGTCGCTGTCCTGCTTCCCAGGGCAATTCAAAAATCAAAGTGGCCAAGGACTAACCGTTCTGGGCCCAGTTTGCTCACAAGTCATTACTTAGATTCTCTTCAGCCTTGTTCTCCACAGCTCACTCCTCCCTTCCTTCCTTCCCTCCTTCCTGCCCTTTCTCCGTCCTTCTTTCCTTCCTCCCTTTCTTCTTTCCTCCTTCTCTCCCTCCTTTCCTCCCTTCTCTCTCCTTCCTCCCTTCCTCCCTACCTCCTTCCCTCCCTCCCCTTCCTTCCTTCCTTCCTTCCTTCCTT
>NW_011889256.1:136633-138266 GCF_000151845.1 Pteropus vampyrus | reverse complement strand
GTCGGCCGTTCGATTCACTTAGATGACGGCGGACGTTGAAAGACACACTCATTGCCGCCTCTCCAATAAAATCTGTGTCTGACCAGAGTAGTTTTGAAAATGCTCCTACTGTTCATAGATACTTAAGGAATTATGGAATGTTCTCTGTGTTCTCCTTGATTTATCTCCCATATTTAGTCACCTCACTCTCCAGCGGGTCTACCATGTACATGGCAGAATATAAATGTGTTGCTTACTTTAACAGAAACAAAATGTTTGCTATCTCTTCTTTTCCATTATTCTTTTCAGACATGACCTTGTTGCCTACATGAATTGGGAGGTTATTCCTTCCCCGCTTTTAAGAAAATATGAATCAGTTCTTCATTATTTATAATTGTCTAAGTTTTAGGGGCCATAAATTGAATGACCACATATTCTAGTTTGATCAGGACAGTCCCATTTACGCTTTATATATATCGTAATCATTAATAGTGCTCTTTCATTTTAAAAAGTGTCCTATCTGGGTCACGCTACCCATAAATATCTTTTTGAAAAGGAGAAAGGGGCAGAATATACCCAATCTATAAATATCTATGAGTCCATACTGATATAAAGGATTGAATAGGTAGATGGATGGATATAGAGATAGATTCGATAGATGATTGATAGATAGATAGATAGATAGATAGATAGATAGATAGATAGATAGATAATAAATAATAAATGGAGAATAGGTAAATCTCCTTGGTGGAAGATTCCATAAAGTTTATGCAGCTACTCTTCCTTCAAGGGGTTAAAGTATAACTCTCTTCCTTAAGAGTGGGCTGTGTTTACTGACTTCCTTCTAAAGTGGATAGAATGGAAGAGAGGAGAGAATAATTTTCCAGTGGCGAACCCTGACAATGCTGCCTCAGCCAGGTGACTGAGCATCGACAGTGATAAGTCACGCCGGTGGTCCGTATCCTCGATGCCATAGGATGGAATGTCACGGTCCCCCTCTGGTCCTAATTCCTCAACGATCACAGTCTCTGCATAATCGTGAGAAAAACTGACAAGTCTCAACTGAGAGACATCCTATAAGACAACTGACCAGTTGTCCTCAAAACAGTCAAGGTCATGAAAAACAAAGAAAATCTGAGACACTGTCAGAGCCAAGAAGAGCCTAAGGAGAATGATAACAAACATAACATAATGTCCTGTAACAGAAGAACATTCTGCAAAAACTAAGAGGATCTAAATGCAGTGTGGGCGGTAATACTAACATATTGATAACGGTTCAACAGTTGTGACAAATGTACCATCTAATGTAAGATGCTAACACCAGGATGCCACGTGCCACATGCCTCGTGGGGGCTGCAGTCAGGACAGCGGACACCCAGGGACTGTGGGAGGCAGGCTCTGTGGTATGAAGAGGTGGGGGCCCCGGTTTTACGGGGAGTCAGGATTGTCCTGTTCGACTTATTCCAGGCTGGCCAGGAAACAGGACCCAGCGCTCAGAGATGAGCAGGGACCATTTGGTCCATTTCATAAGGACGGTTGTGTGGCCAGGGGACTTCACTTGCAGGAACACAGAGGGGCGAGGAACTTAGGCCAGAAAGTCAAGGCAGCACGTAATACTGATTTAGGTCTCACGATGGCATATATGTGACATCTC
>NW_011889256.1:131461-134223 GCF_000151845.1 Pteropus vampyrus | reverse complement strand
TTTGTAAAAACCCATGATTCTGGCTCATCCAGCGTAAAGCAAACCATCCCAGACACTTTAACGGCTCCTGATCAGACGTGTGGGTGTGGCTTAGTGCGGCGAGGATGGGCTCGGATGGGCTCAGGGACCGATGCCCACGGACAGGGAGGCTTGTGGTCAGCAGACGCCTCTACAGGGCCGAGGGCAGCGCGCGGGCCCACCCGTACGAGGCGACGTAAGACCGGTTTGCCCGTAGGGACAACTTCAGTTATCCGAGAAATGTACTTAGACGGGCCACCTTACTTCCCGACAATACTAGTCACATAAGAGAACAGCCTGTCACATACACGCTTTTTGAAGGCCAAGAAACTGAATTTTTAAATGTGAGTAACACAAAAAGAGCAAAACCTAATATTGTTTTGAGAAAGGGCGGGGGAAGAAAGTATTTTCATTTTAATTGTTGATCTAGTGCAGCCACTGGACACACGTGCAGGTTTAGTGTGGCAGAAAAAGAAGACAAATCCAAGTGTGCGAACGTGGTGAGGACAGCGAAGCTGGACGGACGCGTGCGACATAAACCCCGTCGTGCTACACGTTCGGCCGCCTCCACCTTCCTCGTCCACCTTCCACCTCGCTCCAGGCTCCGCAAAGAGGAGCGCCCAGGTCCCCTCGGCGGGGACACCAAACCCACGGCCGGGATGGGGGCCGGTGACCACGCGGACCAGGGTCGCCTTCGCCGCCTCCAAAAGCGTTGGACAGAAGCCGGGTGTCGGGGACACGAGGGGGGGCAAAGGAAAGACGGTGACGTGGGGACTAACGGACGCTAATCTTAAAGAGCAAGAATCGGCACATCGATCTCAGAAACACGACGACTTCCACCTGTTCCCAAAATAGTCTTTGCTTGTTTCTCTTCATGACTATAATGCTGTATTATAAAATTTAAGGTAATTTCTTTAAAAATGTATAAAGAGGAAATGAAATTTGTTAAAAACTTTTAAAAACCTTACCTTTGTTTTCTCCGGGTAGAATTAGATTGTAAAACATAGACAATCAAAAAATACTAGAGTATGTTTAAATTCCTGAACCATAAACAGAAATCATCATAAAAGTGGGAGCTCTAAATATAAATGACATCACTGATAATTTCATAAGCTTGTGTTTTAACTGTGTTATACTTTAATTTTTCTGGGCAATTTAATTGTGTATAGATTTTGTTTATTTTTTCATTCCTTAAAAAAATTAAATTAAAAAAAAATCACACATTTTAAAGTTTTTTAATACTAGAGGTAGTCATCTATCTCCACAGAATCCTGCACTGCTACAGTGATTGTATCGATCTCTCCAAAATTCAGGTATGGATTTCCGTGTGTTCCCAGTCTGTGCGGGGCCAGAAATGTTTTTTAAAATGTAAGTGGATTATATAAATTCTGGTGTAGTTTGCCAGCAGCGCCTGAGAACAAAGTCTGGAAATGCGGCCCTTGAAATTCCGAGCTGGAGAGCTGGAGAGGCGGGCGGAAGCCGAAGGCGCCTGGTACCAACGCACTTGAAAACCCTCAGCTTCGGGATGTCTTGTTTATTTTTCTGTTTTTGTTCTCTGCCTTGAAAACTCCAATTTTTCAGGACAGATGGGAAGCTCAGTCTCAGCTTCCGTTTGGGTGTTCTGAGCACCCCTCAGCTGGACCCTCGAAGAAGCCCCGGGAGCAGTGGTCCCAGGAGGCTGGGGGGTCACCCTCTGGGCGCCCCGCTTTGCCGCAGGCCGGATGCAGCGTGCGCGCTGTGCTTCCTGCGGGGTCCGCGGCTTCAGGGCAGGTGCGGACGCCTCGCCGCGGTCCTCGGTCCTCAGTCCGCGGTCCTCGGGGTGCAGGGCTGAGCTGGGCGGACCCTCACCCTGGCCCCCCGATGTGGGAGATGTGAGGACCGCCCCTGAGGGCTGGGCACAGCCATTCGCACCTGAGTCCCACCCACCAGACCCAGGCCCACGCTCTGCGGCGGGACAGAGCCTCCCAGGGCGCCCGTCCGTGAAGGACCCTGCACTTAGAGTCACATCCTGTGGGCGAAGTCCTAGAATTCTGAGTACTGCTCCCCCTGCATCCGATGGGACAAGGCAGCATCGGCTCCCACATCGCGCCTCCTACCCAAACTCCAAGACCCCTCTGGCTCTCCAGGATGCATCCTCAGCTGCCTGCCCCCCACTCCGCCACCCTGAACCCCACCCTTCCCCACCTCCCCCAGCGACGATCGCTGGGATGCACCCCAGCACGGCTCAGTGAAGTGCCGGACGGGGGCCGCCCCAGCCCCCCTGGGCAGGGCACAGGTGGGACAGCGGCTGCAGGGTCCAGCATCCCGGCACAGAGGGTGCAGGCCCTTGGAGTCACCTCTCTGCTGCAGGTGGGGACAGTGGTCCGGACGAGGGCTTCGGCACCACCTCTCAGCTCTATTCCGAACCCTGCCCCCCAACTTCATCCGCTCTTACCCCGCAGGCGTCATTATTCCTCTCGCTGTCTAAACGGTTAATGAACTTAATTCATTACGCGTCTTGATGAGTTAGTGTAGAATCACCTGATTCATGAGTTCAATTAATAGAGAAAATCTAGCGTGTCCGGGCCGACGACGGTTAGGTGGAGGTCAGCCCTGGGCCGAAATGGTGACGACACGCGGGCCCTGCAGCGAGGGCCCAAGGCCCAGCCTGGTCGGGGAGGGGCCGTGCCAGGTGCTCAGACAGGTGTGCTGGCCTCTCTCCTCTCCTCTAGCCACCCCGGACAGGGTTTGCGGCACAGTGAGAG
>NW_011889256.1:125258-128111 GCF_000151845.1 Pteropus vampyrus | reverse complement strand
ACGGCAGGGAAATGGGCCCCTCCCTGGAGCCTGCACGGGGAGCACAGACCCGAGACCCGACAGCTGGTGTGTGGAGCTGCAGGAGAGTGGATTTCCGTTGTTCTCAGACACTAAGTTCACGGTGATTTGTTCCACCAGAAATAGGACACTGACCTAGGTGCGCGCCCTTCGCTCTCAGCCAGGGGGGAGGGCGCTTAAAAGAGCCATTCGGACGGTTCATGTCTGTCTCCTGGATGCAGGCGACGTGATCGATGGTGCCCGAGTCACGCCTTCGTGTGGGAATGCGGATAGGTGGCGGCTGGCCACAGCGACCCGAGGCTGAGCCAGGAACGTGACAGAGGGCAGGAGCCGATCACCAGGAACTTACAGTTACCGTCCACAAGCCCGACACGGAGCTCTTGGAGCGGGCACCATGAGCTGCTCTGAGAAGGCCCCGGAGAGAGCTCCCGGCCAGGGGCTGCAGGTGCCAAGTCCGCCAGCTGCAGAAGCGGGACGTGGGGCTCCTGCGCTGCCACCTGGGTGAGGCATCGCCCTCGCTGGGCGGTTTCACCTGGAGGCCCCAGCAAGGGCAGGGAGGGGGACGTCTGAGCAACCGGCAAATGCTGCCCAGGTGGACACGCATCAGCTCGCAGTGCCCCTCCCCCGCTCGTTCTGCAAGGTTAAAACTGCCAGAAACTCCAAGATTTTCCCTTTCCTTTCTCCTTATCTAAGCAACCACGAAGACCTAACGTCCCACCCAAAACAGCTGATGAGGGGAGGAGGAGGTAAAGCGTGACTTGGGAAGTGTGAAAAGCTGACCAAGATGGCTTTTCATTGCAGGGTGTCTGTTTTGGACCAGGTCCGGGTTATGGAGGGAGGAGCCTTCAATTAGGAGAGAAAGATTTTCTACTGCACAGGACTCAGCTTTATCACCTGGAGGAGACTGATACACTGAATAATCCCCCGAGATCACACCCAGTCCTGGAGGAAGAGAGGGTTCGTGGAGGCCACGTGAGGAGGGCAAAGCCGCTTATGCTTCCGGCAGACGGGCTTCAGCCTGCCACAGGCACTCAACATGTAACATGGAATTTTTTTTTTTAAGCGTAAAAGCACAAATTCATACACGTGATGTCTAGCGATCTCGGTTCTTTCACTTCGAAGCATGGAGACAAGAAAGATTTCGATGGTCCACGGAAGTTAGCATAATCATGTTCTCCTGGAGAGAATTAATAAGCTTGTTTAGTGGCTCATGTTACTGCATCATTTTCGAGACGGAGTGGCACGGGGGCTGCTGGCTTTCAGCAGGTGAGTCATCTATCAGGAGACAAAAGAGGCCAGACGAAGAAGCCTCAGGCTGGAACAGGCCCGTGCATGCTTAGCTGTCCCCGAGCTGGAAGGAAATTCATACTCAGAGTGGGCCGACCCCATGGGGATGAGGTGCGACCCCGCCCGCGCTCTGCCTGCAGGCCCTTACAGGTCCGTTAAACAGAGACGGCCCAAGTCCTTCTCTCTCTTTGGCTCTGAAAGTGATGCACAGACGCATTTTCCTCCCTTCTCCGCAGTTACGAGAAGTCTTCCGATTACTTTTCATGGCTGGGGAAACCGGATTTTCCCTTAGGGAAATGAAAGTTTCTATATTACATATTGAGTGTAAGAGACAAGGCGAAGTCAGTCTCAAAACATCAAATAGCTTTAAAGTGAGGTACTCAGGTTGGCCGAAGGACTCAGCGGCAGCCAGGTGTCACCCTCTTAAACTCCGCTGTGCGCCGATGCGGATGAACCAAGCGCTGTGGGACGGGAGGACCTGGAGCTCGGTGGCCGCACGTGGCAGCTCGGGCTTTTCCTCCCCGCGAGCGAATTCCGCCTCTCGTTTCCCCGTCTGCCGGCGTGAGCGCTGCGCTCGAGCCCCCTCGTCCACGCTACTTGCACACTTCGTAACGATCCGTGACCTGGGACTAACTCAGCGCGCTCTCGCCACACGGGTGCTACCGAAGGAACCGTCATTTGACACAGACGTTTTCCCCGGGGGTGGCTGCCGTCACAGGAATCATAAAGAAATAAGTTCCCTCGGATGTCAAACATAATCCAAGGCGCCTTTAAATCGACGTGACATACACTTGAAACTTATTGGATTTTGTTAACCAATGTCACCATAATAAAAAAAAAAAATAAAAATAAATAAGTAAAAATCGATCGAAGCGACGGTTTTTGGTAACTCGATCAGCGAACTAACCCAGAAGGAAAGGCAAGCGCGTGAGCCGTGAGCATCGTTAGAGGGACGACTGTCACCCCGGCTTCCGTAAGGCACAGCCCCGCCCCCACTAAGCGGGGGGCTGTCTGCGAAGCCCAGGGCGCTGGTCTACAAGGGTGGAAGGCCCGGGTGCCCACGAGCAGTCATTTCTCTGTCACGATCACTTGCTTCAGGAAGTGACAGGGGCTTTATCACCCACCAGGATGACAGTGGGACAATGAGAGAAAAGCAGACGGCCTTGGCCCTGGGCCCCGTCAGACTCAGACTGGAGAATGGTTTCAGCTGCTTCAGACAGACCTTGAAGACCCCTGTGGCGGACGCTCCAGGCGGGTTCGAAGCACTGGGTGTGGTATCAGATGGAATGATACACAGTCGTGTTTCTGTTTCATTGATCCAAAAAAAAATCAATGATCCGATTATCATTCAGAAGCAAGTTCAGCTGCACGTGAGAGAATGCCCCCCAATAAAAATGCTGTGACTGCAATACCAACGGGAAAACAGGCTCCTGTGGGCTTTGCAGAAACTTCGCCAAGTCCTTAGGGCCCTTCGCTCCCCTCCCCCCACACCCCGCCCCGCCCCGTCACTCCCATGACTTAGTCTCAGCAAGGACAGCTGCCCGCCCA
>NW_011889256.1:123483-125208 GCF_000151845.1 Pteropus vampyrus | reverse complement strand
GACTGTCACCCCGGCTTCCGTAAGGCACAGCCCCGCCCCCACTAAGCGGGGGGCTGTCTGCGAAGCCCAGGGCGCTGGTCTACAAGGGTGGAAGGCCCGGGTGCCCACGAGCAGTCATTTCTCTGTCGCGATCACTTGCTTCAGGACGTGAGGGGGGCTTTATCACCCACCAGGATGACAGTGGGACAATGAGAGAAAAGCAGACGGCCTTGGCCCTGGGCCCCGTCAGACTCAGCCTGCAGAATGGTTTCAGCTGCTTCAGACAGACCTTGAAGACCCCTGTGGGGGACGCTCCAGGCGGGTTCGAAGCACTGGGTGTGGTATCAGATGGAATGATACACAGTCGTGTTTCTGTTTCATTGATCCAAAAAAAAAAATCAATGATCCGATTATCATTCAGAATCAAGTTCAGCTGCACGTGACAGAATGCTCCCCCCCACAATAAAAATGCTGTGACTGCAATACCAACGGGAAAACAGGCTCCTGTGGGCTTTGCAGAAACTTCGCCAAGTCCTTAGGGCCCTTCGCTCCCCTCCCCCCACACCCCGCCCCGCCCCGTCACTCCCATGACTTAGTCTCAGCAAGGACAGCTGCCCGCCCGCCCGCCTTCCGACAGGATTCTGGCCTCCTGCTCCTGGACTCGTTTCAGGTGACTCAGGAAGGAAACGGTGAGGGTGGAGTGAAGTGCGTGGGGTCAGCCGTCTCTGAAGGAGGATTTGCTAAACTTGCCGTTGTCTATTCGCAGGTGTGCGCCCTGATCTCTAAGTCACCACCACATCAGCGCCCGGCTGCGAGGGGGCCTAGGAAATACAGACTTTATCCTGCGTAGCCAGCTATCAAACCAAGGACAAGGACAAATCCATATTAAGACGGCAAGAGTAGTTTCCATATCATCTACATGATGGTTGATATGCTAGAGGAAACCTCTCGGTCTGTAATTCAGGCAGCTTTGTCCAAAGGAAAAACAGCGAAGGCCGCAATGCATTGTGCGAAGAATAACAGAAGCCACAGGAACTTGGGGAAACGGACCTATGAGCCGACAACCCTGGGACCTATGAGCCGACAACCCTGAGACCGTCCTAGCAGATGGGGATAGATGACCGCGCCAGAGGGTTTAAATGAAAGGTAACAAAAAGGTTGCATCAGCATAAGGAAGCATCTTTCTCATAAAACAGTCAACACTCCCCTAAGCCAAAGGGTCACTTTTTAAAAGAAAAATACTAATGCATATCCAAGAAGCAATTCAATATTGTCACGAGAAAGGCCGGACTCCAAAATGGATGGGCCTCGTTGACCCAAATAATTTGTTTACATTTGTCTACCTATGCATTAAGCATAGAACTGTCCTTTATAGAAAATATTTTTACAAAAGAAACTCCAGGATGAATGACTTACCCCTTATGGGGAGAGGAGCATAATCATTGGCGACTGGCTTCCGCAATGTGGTTACACGTTTAGGATGGACAACTACGACTTCGCCACCAATGACGGTGTCCTGAGCCCTCTTTCCTGCAGTCGGGGGTACCGGGAGATGCATGATGTGGTGGGCGTTACTAGCTGAAGAACAGAGCAGAGACTGAAGGGTAAACTATAACATTTCAAATTACTTGTCGCTCGTCAGTACTTAAAACTCCAAAGGACAGAGGCTCGTTCAAAAACCTGGGCTGACCTAGGGTTTGAGTGTCCAAGCAGCATTACCCCCTAAATGTCACCTGTCGGGATCCA
>NW_011889256.1:111232-115438 GCF_000151845.1 Pteropus vampyrus | reverse complement strand
CAAGCGCGTGAGCCGTGAGCATCGTTAGAGGGACGACTGTCACCCCGGCTTCCGTAAGGCACAGCCCCGCCCCCACTAAGCGGGGGGCTGTCTGCGAAGCCCAGGGCGCTGGTCTACAAGGGTGGAAGGCCCGGGTGCCCACGAGCAGTCATTTCTCTGTCACGATCACTTGCTTCAGGAAGTGACAGGGGCTTTATCACCCACCAGGATGACAGTGGGACAATGAGAGAAAAGCAGACGGCCTTGGCCCTGGGCCCCGTCAGACTCAGACTGGAGAATGGTTTCAGCTGCTTCAGACAGACCTTGAAGACCCCTGTGGCGGACGCTCCAGGCGGGTTCGAAGCACTGGGTGTGGTATCAGATGGAATGATACACAGTCGTGTTTCTGTTTCATTGATCCAAAAAAAAATCAATGATCCGATTATCATTCAGAAGCAAGTTCAGCTGCACGTGAGAGAATGCCCCCCAATAAAAATGCTGTGACTGCAATACCAACGGGAAAACAGGCTCCTGTGGGCTTTGCAGAAACTTCGCCAAGTCCTTAGGGCCCTTCGCTCCCCTCCCCCCACACCCCGCCCCGCCCCGTCACTCCCATGACTTAGTCTCAGCAAGGACAGCTGCCCGCCCACCCGCCTTCGGACAGGATTCTGGCCTCCTGCCCCTGGACTCGTTTCAGGTGACTCAGGAAGGAAACGGTGAGGGTGGAGTGAAGTGCGTGGGGTCAGCCGTCTCTGAAGGAGGATTTGCTAAACTTGCCGTTGTCTATTCGCAGGTGTGCGCCCTGATCTCTAAGTCACCCCCACATCAGCGCCCGGCTGCGAGGGGGCCTAGGAAATACAGACTTTATCCTGCGCAGCCAGCTATCGAACCAAGGACAAGGACAAATCCATATTAAGACGGCAAGAGTAGTTTCCATATCATCTACATGATGGTTGATACGCTACAGGAAACCTCTCGGTCTGTAATTCAGGCAACTTTGTCCAAAGGAAAAACAGCGAAGGCCGCAATGCATTGTGCGAAGAAGAACAGAAGCCACAGGAACTTGGGGAAAACGGACCTATGAGCCAACAACCCTGGAACCTATGAGCCGACAACCCTGGGACCTATGAGCCGACAACCCTGGGACCTATGAGCCGACAACCCTGGGACCTATGAGCCGACAACCCTGAGACCGTCCTAGCAGATGGGGATAGATGACCGCGCCAGAGGGTTTAAATGAAAGGTAACAAAAAGGTCGCATCAGCATAAGGAAGCATCTTTCTCATAAAACAGTCAACACTCCCCTAAGCCAAAGGGCCACTTTTTAAAAGAAAAATACGAATGCATATCCAAGAGGCAATTCAGTATTGTCACGAGAAAGGCCGGACTCCAAAATGGATGGGCCTCGTTGACCCAAATAATGTGTTTATATTTGTCTACCTATGCATTAAGCATAGAACTGTTCTTTATAGAAAATATTTTTACAAAAGAAACTCCAGGATGAATGACTTACCCCTTATGGGGAGAGGAGCATAATCATTGGCGACTGGCTTCAGCAATGTGGTTACACGTTTAGGATGGACACCTACGACTTCGCCACCAATGACGGTGTCCTGAGCCCTCTTTCCTGCAGTCGGGGGTACTGGGAGATGCACGATGTGGTGGGCGTTACTAGCTGAAGAACAGAGCAGAGACTGAAGGGTAAACTATAAAATTTCAAATTACTTGTCGCTCGTCAGTACTTAAAACTCCAAAGGACAGAGGCTCGTTCAAAAACCTGGGCTGACCTAGGGTTTGAGTGTCCAAACAGCATTACCCCCTAAATGTCACCTGTCGGGATCCACCTTTAATAAGCTGGAAGGCAAACCAAGCTCTCTCGCTAAAAGCCCATTTTCCTGTTGGGACATTGTTACAATGTCCTGCAGAAACACCTGTCACCGCACATTTGAGAAGTACGGCAGCATCGATGTGAAGAAAAGTCCTCGGGGACAGGTGCAGCTATGCTTCAGGGGATCCGCAGAGCGGGGGATGCCGGGACGAGCTGCTAACCCTGCGGCGGGCAGCTGCCTGGCTCTGTTTGCGACCACAGAGCACGACCGTGGCAGAAAGTCCCCACGAGTTACTTTTCACAGCACAGTGTCACACAGCGAAGCACCGTTCTGGCACTATAAGGAGACCGGAAGTTGTGGACAAATGACTTGCTCACACAGGAGGAAGCACAGCCACAGAACAGACACTGGTGGGCAGTCACCGGGTCCCTGCCCTGTCTGCTGGAAGCGTCGTACCCAGGGGCTGCTTCCTGCACGAACGAAATGACATCTGAAAGCTGAAGGGAGACACTCCCTTCGATGCTACTGTTTAAAAAAGAATCGTAAATTGGCTCTGGCAAAATAAAGTACAAAAGAAAAAGTCTGTATTAACCGCTTCGCAGGGAGGCTGGAGAGGGGCCGGGCCCCTAGGGAGGCACACGGCAGCGCGTGCCGGGGGTCACATTCCCAGAGCAGCACCATGCTGGCGGCACCCACAGACCCTGGACGCTTAGGGCTCCGTGCCAGCCTCCGTCACCCTTCCACGCTGCCTCTGCCACCGGAGCCAAGGAAGTCACCTCCGAACGTCTCGTTCGGTGCTGACCCGAGGAACAGGGCCAGGTGCTGCATCCTGCAGGCGGCGTCCCCACCTGCTAAGGTGTCAGCCGCGGGAGTTTTCATACCTGAATCTCCACAGGCCGCGACGCTGCTGTGCGAGGCGGGCCTTTTCTGGAAAAGTGAGTTTGCCAGTGTTTAGGGTTTCACAGTGTCATTAAGGGGTTCGGTAAGGGCACAGGGGCTGACGTGAGCGGAAGCATGGCAGAAAGAGAAAATAAGTCAAAATCCAGAATCCACGCTTGTTCCAGCGAGAGACAGACAGCACTCTGCCCTCGAAGCAGCCCGATGTCACCAGGGTGCCAACAGATGCATGGCCCCTTGAGTATGACACACTGGTCCTTGGACACTGGCTTCTCCCGTGGCAAACAAGGCTCTCCGGAGTGACAGCAGCCGACCGGCCACGGGCATCTCGTGACTGATATCAGGTCAAGTCCCAGGCCGGCCCCACGTCTGGTGTGCACGGGCGCACACCGCAACGCTGGCGTCTGCCAGAGCCGGCTGACTGTCGTCAGGCTGCGTGCACATTCTCTCTCCTGCAGGAGCGTGCTCTGTGGGGACAGACTTTGAATGATCACTCACGTGGGACAAAATATTTTCACCCCCTGGGAAGGTGACCAGCCGTCCAAATGTGACTTGACTGAGGGGTGTGCCCTGAGGGGGATTTCTCAGCGCTGAGAGGAGGGACGCTCCAGGACAGCTGGCACAGGTCGGTCCGCTCTCTGCAGCCCGCTCGCCGCTCCGCCCCACGGCTCGCTGTCACCTGTCTTGCGACCCCGCCTTGTCCGTGACTGAGCGCGGGGCCTGCTGTGCACGGGGGTCGGGGAGCTGGGGAAGCTGCTGAGGCCGCCAAGGGCTCCGGAGTCCGGGGCTCCTCTGGGGAGAGCTGGCCTCCTGCGCCATCTCCGAGGTCACGCAGGAGCAGAAGGGTCACGAATAACCCACCGCGTTCCGGAGGTGTCGGAAGCCCAGGCCACGTCATTTGAAAGCAGAGAGACTTCATTTTCCCTCCCTGCACTGGACTGAGGAACGTGGGACGCCAGCATCGGCCGTCGGGGTCCGGGGGGTGGGGGGCAGCAGACCTGCCCCCGATGGGCCGCAGAGCCCCGTCACCGCAGCAGCCCACCACCGCCGGATGGCCCCCCACACAGCGATGCTCAGCTTAAGAGAACACTTCGTACCCCGAGGTGTCCAGACCAGACACGGGCTCGAATCCAGTTATTCGCAGAGTAACCGCACGTTCCTGGGTGTCTGTTGCTCCAAACTATCTCTGATACTAGATTCAAATCGCATTCGTGAATGAGACTCACGCAGGTGCCAAGGGAGGGCTGGCTGCAGAGCTTATGACCGCGTCCGTGAGCCTTGCAGTCCGTCCCCAGACTCACCCCAAAAAGAAACAAAAAGCGATCAAGCGAGCCAGCAGACCCCTAGAGGGAGAGATTTTATTTTAGAGGCAGAGATTTCTAACGCGTTCCGTACGTCTCACCGACGCTGTGTGCGTGTGTGCACACACGTGCTAACGCACACTCTCTGCAGCTCATGACGACTTGCCCACGGCACTTTTTTTTTCACCTAAAGAATGAAA
>NW_011889256.1:101562-110797 GCF_000151845.1 Pteropus vampyrus | reverse complement strand
CGTGACTGAGCGCGGGGCCTGCTGTGCACGGGGGTCGGGGAGCTGGGGAAGCCGCTGAGGCCGCCATGGGCTCCGGAGTCCGGGGCTCCTCCGGGGAGAGCTGGCCTCCTGCGCCATCTCCGAGGTCACGCAGGAGCAGAAGGGTCACGAATAACCCACCGCGTTCCGGAGGTGTCGGAAGCCCAGGCCACGTCATTTGAAAGCAGAGGGACTTGGTTTTCCCTCCCTGCCCTGGACTGAGGAACGTGGGACGCCAGCATCGGCCGTCGGGGTCTGGGAGGGTGGGGGGCAGCAGACCCGCCCCCGATGGGCCGCAGAGCCCCGTCACCGCAGCAGCCCACCACCGCCGGATGGCCCCCCACACAGCGATGCTCAGCTTAAGAGAACACTCCGTACCCCGAGGTGTCCACACCAGACACGGGCTCGAATCCAGTTATTCGCAGAGTAACTGCACGTTCCTGGGTGTCTGTTGCTCCAAACTATCTCTGATACTAGATTCAAATCGCATTCGCGAATGAGACTCACGCAGGTGCCAAGGGAGGGCTGGCTGCAGAGCTTACGACCGCGTCCGTGAGCCTTGCAGTCCGTCCCCAGACTCACCCCAAAAAGAAACAAAAAGCGATCAAGTGAGCCAGCAGACCCCTAGAGGGAGAGATTTTATTTTAGAGGCAGAGATTTCTAACGCGTTCCGTACGTCTCACCGACGCTGTGTGCGTGTGTGCACACACGTGCTAATGCACACTCTCTGCAGCTCACGACGACTTGCCCACAGCACTTTTTTTTTCACCTAAAGAATGAAATTCAAGTCGCGGACACAGCACGTATCCTGAGCCATTTAAAATCACAGGCCTCCCTCTGCCATTTGATCAGCCGACACCTCAAGGCCACTTCCCAGAAGGTCCCTTTGCACTGGTCAACCTGGAGGCATGACAGCACCTGCCAGAAACTGCTTTTCCTCCTTATGAAAGTAACAGTTGCTTCTTTCAGACCAAAAATAATCAGTTAAGTCGGAGGTGTGGACAAAAACACGTGGCTCACAGGACAAAGGCACATGGCTCACAGGACAAAGGCATGTGGCTCACAGGACAAAGGCCCGTGGCTCACAGGACAAAGGCCCGTGGCTCACAGGACAAAGGCACGTGGCTCACAGGAGGCGCATGAGAAGGAGCCGAGAAAAGGCAGAACAAAGGTGCATCCGAGTGAGCGTGACCGACTCCTTGCCCCAATATCCTGACGGATCTTATTTGTCTTAAAACTATAAGAGCAGTAGTGGTGTTCTGTGAAAATCATCACGGTCTCAGAAAACATTAAAACGTGACGACAGCACGTTTCTAGTGTTTTGGTAACAAAACATATACCGATGTTTCGACTCAACGAAAAACTCGAGATTTAATTTTTCACTTGACGTCAATCAATTATCCCTTTTGGTACAAATGCAACTAGATATTTGTGTCGCCACGAGTCAATAGCAGTTTTTCTATAAAGTGTAGCGAATATGTTTTCTTATTAATTTTCTTGATTTTCTATTATAAATGATATTTCGAATTTGTCAGATGTATTGATCTAAAAACTGCTCTCGTCTGAGTTACTTTGCCGGACTTATAAAAGCTTTTCATTCTAATCACTGTTAATATACTTAATTAAATGTATTTGTACCTTTAAAAATGAGACTTCATTGCTAAATATTCAGAAATAACTAATTTTCATAACAACTCATGGAAAGTTTAAACGATTTCTCTAAGAATAAATGAGTACAATTTGTATCAAATTGGAATACATCATGCCACCTTTAACCTGCAACAAAATTCAATCAAGGAAAATGAGTCAATAACAAATCAAAGAATTATCCATTTAGATGAGAGGACTCGGTGCCTAATTTTAGTAGCCAGTATTGCATTTCTATTGTAAACTATTAATAATGTTAGTACAAATGTTGAAATTCAATGCTTGGGTTTTTTTGATTCTACCAAGAAAGTGATAAATTCAGAATTATCCCATTCTACAAAGAGAAGGCCTAAGGGAAAGCTGAAATTCAAACATTTTTGCTCAAGTATAGCTTACAAATCTGTTCAAATACCCATTTCTTGCGTTCTCATCAAAGTCTCAACTGCACCATATGCTCGAAATAGCTTGAAGTTCATGAATCATCCCTGAGTGCATGGCACAGAATACCTATGATATTAGACTATAGGTAACCTAGTCAAAGAGCAAGAGATGCACGCTGCTGCCCCAAGCCGAGGTCAAGTTCACTGGGGAAGGGCAACACGCAGTCCACTGTTCCTCGTGATACGTGGCTTCCAGCAGAGCTGTTTGCAGGAAGAACACGCGCTAGCTCTGTGCTGTGCTCAGGGCAGCACTGGGCACACGTGGCTGCTGAGTCCTCGAAAATGATGAGGGTGACGGCAGAATTTCAGTTATTAATTTCAGTTATTATTAGTTAATTTACATTTAAATATCCACATGTGGCTAGTAACTGTCCAGAGAGGACAATCACGACACAGTCTAGGTTTTGACCTCACATGCCTTGAGGACTATGTTTTCACACTACCTTTCCTTAGTCAGCTGACACCTGTCTGTGCACCGTCACACACACACACACACACACTCTCTCTCTCTGACATCACATTATTTATCCTAATAGAACGTATTGTTATATTTTAAAGTCTATACTGACCACCCCATCATACTCTACTAAAAATGGCTTTTATATTTCAAGAGTCCATAAAGGCTTTAAATTTTTTTAAAAAAAAAACTACAAATACAACCTTCTGGTTTAAATTATAAGAGCTTTTGCAGCCTGCCTGGGCTTAGTACAAAGGACCTATGAGGTCTGAGTTTCACAAACTTGATTCCCTTAAAAAGTCCTTGCTTGGAATGCTTAGGAAGTCTTCGTGTCCTGGCACGTTACTGTCACACTTCAGTTTGAAGACAGTGCTCGGTGCCCTCCAGGACAGTCCCCGTGTGAGACGCCTCCTTCGGACGCCAGCACTGTGTCCTCTCTGAGGAACAGGAGTAGGACTGTCCTGTGGCTGTGACCCCTACAACGGATCAGGTCCCTCTCGTGGTTGGGTCGCTAGGGTCAGAACCAAATGGAAAGGCCATCGTTAAGAAAGTCTTTCTTACTTTCTCCCCTTTCATCCTGTAGCTCATCTATATTTTTCCCGATTCTTATACCTACTATGGTCAACTTCCTCTTAACTGCACAAATAGAATGAAAATATCACAAATAGCCCCATTGTCATGATGTGGTAAATTCTTGGTTTTTCAGGATGGATCACTCACGGTAAAGGCACAGGAGTGGAGAAGGTGGGCTTGGGCACCCCCAACCCTCCCCAGCACACCAGACCGCATTAACTCTTTCCCCCGCCTGAGGTGACCTTTGCTAACCACTGCTGCTGAATCAGAGAATGCCGTCTCGCATTTTTCCTGGGACATAGTGATGACTCATTTGCAAATAGATGCACCTAGATGACTTAGTTTGAGTACGATTCTTTTTTGTTCCATTGTGAGTGCATGTACTAATAATAGCCACCTCAAACATTTTCAAATTAAGCCGAATGGAAACAAAGCACAGATGAGAGAGAGAATAAAAAATTAATCGGCGTACCCAGTTAAGGAACATCTTTTCTCATAAGGATACATGTAGAATCATAGTGTTTCAGAGCATAAGGAACCACAATGCCACCCGCGTTCACCACCTCCCCTATTCAGGGGCTATGTTTTAGCTGTGACCCTACACTTCCACATGACAATGACAGTAAAATACATATTACTGAGGCCAAAACGACCAGCAGAACAGCCCGAAAGCCGGAAACCGTCAAATCCCATCAGCGGTGGATGTACGGTAGGTACATTGTTGACAAAGCAGTTAAAACTATAACAAAGAAGCAGAAGGAAAAAAGGAACAAATAAAACAGAGAAAAAGGTAAGAATCACAACTACTTTGAAGCGCAAAAAATGATTTCGAATGTGTATCCAACACTGATAATGATGGCGATGATGAATCCCACCCCCAACCCCGAGAGGATGCGGGTTAGCAGACAACTAGTTAGCAATAAGTACAACGGGGCCGGTCTGTTCACTTAGAGAAGAGGCTTAAATTCGCCGTGCGGCAAAGCGAGCTTTACTGCCTTTCATTATTTATTGATTTTTCTGCTTTCGGCTTTTTATACCACTTAGCTAGTACATGGTTAATTATTTTCCGATGGCTTAGGAACACATGATGATTTATTTTCAAAGAATGCTGACGTATGGTGTGTGTCTAAAGTATAATGTCTTTCGAGTTGATAAAGGAGCATATTTATTCAAAGGTCTAGAGGTTTATAGTCACTCAGCTCCTAATTACCCCACGAACAGATCTTGCGCAATGCGCATTTTTAATCTATCACCGCTGAGGCTACAGTATAAAACAGTTCAAACTACTTATTTGGCTTTGAACTACATGTTGAAATGACTTTAAGATAAAAAGAAGAAGAACACTCCAATAATATCAAGAAAGCGCAATGCCGCTTCCTAGACGGTCCTGTCAAAGCTATCGGTTTCGTGTGTCTGCTTTTCGTGACTTCCCTTTCAGGTGTGAGTGTGCTAACCCAAGCTTGCCACTCACATTACTGGAAAAACACGGAAAGCACTATTTGTGGCTAATGATTCATCACTGAGATTTAGAGCACTCACCAGGTTCCAGAAACTGAGCTCGAAAATCCACGTATGGAACCCAGCGGGTCTGATTTACCCGGTGCTGACGATATATGTGAGTGCTCTCCTCAAAGAGCATTAGTCATACTTTTCATCTTTGGAAGCTACTCTTTTTTTGATCCGGTGTATACAATCGATTCTTGTCATATACAAAACGTCTCTTAACTAACATCATTTCTATAAAATAACATCGAATCCAAGGGCATCTGGCCAGCGTTATAACATATATCTGATCCTGATTTTAGCAAACATCTAATGCCTCTCCACGGAGAAAGATGGTCCATGTCTCCCCGTTGTTGGGCTTAGCATTTGATTCGTTTTTGCCCAGTCAAACGCGAGCGGGTGTTACGAGCATCACACCTGGCCACTGAGAGAACCTTCCCGATGAAGTTGTTGGGAAGAAGGGGGTTGGCCTGCTGGATCACGAATGCAACTTGGTTCTCTGAGGGCAAAACTCAGTGGGCTTAAGCTCTGTCACACTGCTTGTCACCGAATGTAGAAATCTTCGCAGCCTAGCTAATCGCAGCTCTTCCCCGTCATCGTCCCTCGTCTCGTTGAAAGCAGCGTCTCTGCCCCTCCTTGCTGTCCACAGCCCCACGAGTCTCCAGCGTAACGATCTCGCCCTCAGGCTAACGGCAGTTCTCACGTCCTCTCTGCCACATGGCAAGCCCCTTCAAGAAGGGGTGCCCACTGCTGTGGCCCCCATAACACCTGGCCCGGCACTTGGCACGAAGAACCTCTGCTGTAAACACGGGTTAAAGTGAACTAAAAGCCAGAGACTAATTCTCTGTGACACTGGCTGACGTCGTCAAATTTGTAGCTTTTGACTCCTTAACCCTTTAAGCAAATCTTGAGTATGGACACAGAGGCTATCCTAAAGCATAACTTAACCCCAGAAAGGTATCTAAACTAGTCGACACCCCATAAATAGAAAGTGGAATGGCGGTTGCCAGGGCTTGGGGATGGGAGAAATGGGGAGAGTTTCTCAACGGGTGGAGAGTTTCGGTTTTGCAAGAAGAAATTGATTCTAAATTAGGTCACGTGGTTCTGGGTAACCGCGCTGTCTCACCCTACCAGCAAGTGAGAGAAAAGACCAAAAGCCTTTCATTTAGAAGCCAGATGTCGGCCGTGAATATTGAGAAGAAACTCAATCAGAATAGTAGGTTAGAGGCTCCTAACTGGGCAACTCAGGAGTCTGGCTTCTACTGAAGAACTGTAAAGAAAAGATGAAAAAATTATAAAAGAAAATGAAATAATAAAACCATTATAGAAAGGGTGACATACATTTTAGAAACAATTAACCTATTGAGTAAATTTTGGAGAATTTGAATAAAATTGGCTGTGTTTCATTTTCTCGTGGGAAAAAAAAAAACAAAAAACAAACCTGAGTCCTGAGTCTACAGATATAAAAGCACTTAACACCGCTGAACTGTCCACTTATAAACATTTAAAATGTAAATGTCCTGTTTTTAAGACTTTTTTTTAAAAGTGGTTGTTTTGTAAAGCTCCACCACTGAAATGAATGTCGGGAAAGTTCGACTCTCTTTCGAGTCCTGCTAACGTGCCTTTTCACGGACTATTCAGTTAGTCGCCAGGCCTGTTTCCTCATCTGTAGGTTGTCAGAGTCGGATGGAAAAACCTCACCACCCCAGGCAAGGATGGCGAGCCAGCTTTCAGCATATGTGTCAACACGGTGTTGAGTTACCATCAGCTGGTCACGCAGCTCAATCGAGAGGCAGAATTCTTACAGCATTGAATCTATAGACCGATTAGAAGAGACTTCACACTATCGATATTGAGTGTTCTGATCAATAAATATGGTATATTTTTCCATGTGTTAAGTGGTCTTTGTTCTCTTCCAGTAAAATCTTACAGATTTCAAAGTAAAGGTCTTGCATATATTTGTTCGATTTATTTGTATTTTTGTTTCTTGTGGGATGTAACTGGAAATTGATGAATACTTTTATTTCATTTTTTTTTTAATTCTCCCTGGCTTCGCCTGTAGAAATACAATCGTTTTTGCATGTGGAGTACGTATTCTGTGACCTTACTAAACTCGCTCATCATTTCCAGTAGCTATTTCATGGAATATTCAGTTTTCTACACACGGGGTCGTGCAGTCTCCAGGTCGGTGGAGCTGCATTTCTTCCGTCCAACCTCCCTGTCTCGTCTCTTTCTCCTGCCTGTTGCACTTGCTAGGGATTCCAGCGCGATGTCAAAAGCAGTGGAGGACGTCAATGCCCTGTCCTTACCCAGGGGCCAGCCAGTGCTGGACTCTTCAGCGTGGTGTTGGCTCGGGGGTTCTGCTTCAAGCCATTGATTACGCTAGGAATTCCCCTCCTATTCCTATTTTGCCGAATGGGCATTTAACCTTGTCGGATGCATTTACTGCATCTTTTGAGATGATCACAGGTTTTATTTTCAGTCTGTAGATGTTAGTTTGGTTTTAGTGAAAGTCTTGAATCTTATTAATGTTTTCCGCAGTTCTTAGCCATTATTCTTCTACGATTCTCTCTGATCATTTCTATTCACTCTTATTTTCTTCTGAGATTTTAAGCGCATATGTGAGATTTCTTAATATGGTCCCATGTGTCGCTAAGCTTTTGTTATCTGCACACTCGCACCCACCCCGTACTCAGAGGCACCCACAGTTTTTATCTCTGTCTTTTTTCCTTGTCAGGTCTATTGTCATAATAACTCCTATCGATGTATCTTCCAGTTTGGTAATTACACGTTTCCTATTGTTATTTACTATTGCGCCCCACTGCTGAATATTTTTATTTCAGTTATTATAGTTTTCATCTCCATTACTCTGTTGAGAGTCGTATTCTCTTTATTGATATCATATTTTCTTTTAATTCTTTAGACATATTTTTCTTTAATTCTTTGAATTGTACACATATATTTATAAAATTGTTGCTTTGAACTCGTCACTTGCTGAATCCTACATCACACCATTCTGTTGGTTTCTGTGGATGGCTGTTTTCCTATATTCGGAAACAATTTTCAGTTTCCTGGAATGTCCGATAATTTTTGGTTGAAATTCGGCATTGCACTTTGGAGAAAACGTGCTGTAGAGACTCTATATCTCGATGTTTTCTTCTGACGTTTTTGGTGTTGTCCTACGGGGTTAAGTTCTCTCTCCGGGATGGTCCTGCAAACGTTTTCTCTCCCTACCTCTTTTCTTCATGTGTGACCTCACGAGTGCTTTGTGGCCGTCGGCTCGTCTGTTTGGCACGCACTCCGTTAGTCTCGGCTGCGCACGATTGGGCGGTGTAGTCAAGAACGTGGGCTGAGATGATCCACCTTCTCTCTCCGTCAGCCTTGCACTCCAGGCTCTAATGTTTTCAGCCAGCTGCCCGAGGTAGGCAGAGGTGGGAAGTCTGTTCCATTTTAAAAAGCAGAAAAATTACAGATATTGGCCTCGTGGGTCTTTTGAGACCTCGCTCCTCTGTGCTCCCTAGATTATTTCTGGGGACTCCCTATGCAAGTTTGTCCAGCTGCCGGCTGGGGATCTGAGCAGCGCTGCTGTGAGAGTTTGTGCCTTGGTCCTTCTGCAGCTCCGTCAGCCACTATGTGCCCTTCACACTCAGAGGCTCTTCAGCCCCCGACACTGCCTGGGACCCTCGGCGCGGTAAGGCTCTGCCGCGCTCACAGCCATGATGGGGGCGGGGGGACTCTCGGTTGTTACCCCTGCCAGGTGTGGTGCTTGGAGAACAAATTTCTGATGACTTCTGCTTCTTTGGGGCCCTTGTCTTTTCTCTAAACAGTTGCTTTATAAAATCTATTTCTTAATCATTTTATCCATAGCAGAATTTGTACGATCACTACATTTCATAATCACTTACAAACATCCACATCCCTGTATTAACCAGAAAAAACAGTGCTATCTTATGAAGCTGTTCGTTTGAATACCAAATGTAGAGCTATCAAGTCATTCTACATCAGTGTTTGTGGCAAGGAAGACAACTATTTGTCCTCATATCCAATAATGTGGCAGAGGACACGACATCTGAAAAAGTAGCTGGGTCATGGTACTGGTCCGTCCGCTTCGGTGACTGGTCACCTTCTATTTAAATGGCAGCCGGAGAATCTCCACGAGCAGTTGTGCGGCCACACGCGCGTGGCCACCTGAACGTGATCTCTTGTTTCCCTCAACAAGGAGGCGCTGAGGACTTTCCCGGATCTGAAGTCCGGTTTCCCTCGGAGGAGCCGCTCCGTCGTCAAGCCCTTTCTCCCTCCTCGTTTCGCTCAAATGGTCGCGGGACCCGGGCCGCTCTTCTGGGGCTTTGCCTCGCCACGTCCTCAGCTGGACACCCAGCTGAGTCGCTGGCGAGTCCCACCTTCCACGAAGCGTGACAGGGAACACGACAGGCCCGGCCTTTGCCAGGTCACGACAAAACCCGCCCTGCTCTGCTTCCCAGCACGCGCCTCGTCTTCCGGAGACGCAGCAGAACAGCAGTGGCCGCCCAGACTGTCGCCCCCACGCCGCTCACGACCACGGAGGAACGCTCTGGAAGGCAGAAGCCCCTCTCCTGAG
>NW_011889256.1:87970-100697 GCF_000151845.1 Pteropus vampyrus | reverse complement strand
CCGCCCTGGCGTCTGCTTCTCGTTGTGCTGGTTCCGCCGGCCTCGCATCTCCACTTCCGACGGCTGCGGCCCCCGTTCGCCTCTGGAGCGGCTCAGCTCATCCTTCTGACGGGGACCGGCGCTTCTTGCCGGCGACAAGCTCTTTCTAGAGAACTTTAAAGATCTGATTGAGCTCAGGCAAGGCTGTAGTCTAGAAGGGCCTCCATTCTAAGTGAGACAATAACTGTACGACACGCTCGACGCCCCCCCCCCCATCACAGCGGGTGCTGAGCTAGAAATAAAAACGGGCAATGGGAAATGCGGCAGAGAAAAGTCACTGAGTCTACACAGAGGTGGAAGCTGAAGACCACGGAACTGACGTGACAACCACGCGCAGCTCATCGCTTCAACTGCGAAACGCCTCACCCGGCTTAGCTTTAATCAGACACTCGCCAACGCCTCCGAGAAAAACTTCGCTTTGCTTTTTCACATCTGGTTTGATTTCCATAAGAAGCTAAATTTATTACCGCAAAATAATCTTGTTTGTTTGTTTGGAAGCAAGAAATAAACCTTCTACAGTGAAGTTCTCTAGTGGACAACTATGTTGTTGGACTAACACCCCCCATTCCACACAACTCCTCGCCCCCACTCAGCACGTTTGAAACTTGGAGAGTGAAGGGTAGCAGAGTGTGCCACCCCGACGTGTGGCTGCAGGAGTTCAGGATGTACCGTCCCCAAATATGCACAGTGATTTGGCACAGTGATTATCTGGAGCTGTAGGCACTTAAAAACCAGCAATGGAAGGACAGGCTTTCTCTGAACTCCCCTTATCTACCCGAAGACAGATCCTCCAAGAGGAAGCAGTCGCCATGAATTTTCTCTAGCGTTTTCATCGACCAAGGAAAATGAACTCTTATCGCAGGAGAGGGGACTAGAAGTTGACACCACACTCGGACACGCTGTATCACAAACTGTCCTTCTTCCATCTATGCTTCTAGGGCCCACTCGTCTCCGCTAGAAATTACTTCGTCTCCACTCAGAGCCTACGTCCTCCTCCTCTCTCCCTATTAAGATGGTACGTAAGCCCGAATTCTAAGCCGCCGCATGGAGTTACTCATTTGTCCAGGTATACGAGAGGAATACCTGTTAACCGACGTGTGTTTGCTTTACTGTTGTTAATCTGTCTTCTACTGCAGGGTCTCAGCTAAGAACTCAGAGGGTAGAGAAATAATTATTTTTCCTCTCTACAAAATAAAGAACATTTTAAAAATAACAATTATTGGTACCTTTGGAAAATAATCTGACCTTTTGTTTCAATACTGTTTAATGGAAATATGAAGTTTAAAAAGGGAAATGGTTCTTTCCAGCTTGAACCACCCACATTTCATTAACACACCCACAAACTGATTGCTACACTCAAAGGCTCGCTTCTCAGAACACACAGCCCCAGCCTGCAATTCTAATAGGTGATGAACTAGGGGGAAGAAAAGAGAGAGAGAGAGAGAGGTTTTGAAGGGTGACACTGAAATATGCTAAAAAAAAAAACATTGTAAAATTATATTATCATTTAGCATTTGATGTATAAGATATAGAGACAATCAACATTTGTAAATATAGCCTCAGAAAGTAATTACCCAGAGAAAAGCTCGCAAAGGAAATCGTGTCCTCAGAGGCTAATTGATTTCTCCTCATTCTACCTCTCCTAATGCGTCAAAAAGTAATAGACAACAAACTCTGCTCGATGACGCAGCCGCAGCCGCCGTGGAAGGGCGAGGGGGCCGGCACCACCGGCCACGTGAGTGGGCTTAAGTGAACCTTAGTTTACGACCCAAACGTGGAAGCGCCCACCTACAGGGACATGGTGCTAAAATACTGTTAGTGAGCGTCCGATTTAACGTTTAAGTAAAAAACCAACATTACAAACTCCGAGAGCATTAATTCATTGTAGGTGTTCCTGATACGCATGTGCAATTTCCATTAAAACATCTAGATACACAAAAAATATAAAAATTGAGATAGAACTTTAAACTCACTTGGCAGCTCCATGTCATCTGGCTTCTAGCTTCATCGGTCCGTGAGTTTCCCAAAGCCCCCCACAGGTGTACCCCAGATGCCAGCAGAAATTATCTCGGCGGCATTCTGATTTTTGTGTATCTCTATTCACTACAATGGGCTTCTAATCGAACACACACACACACACACACTACTCCCATGAATGCACTCTCGGTCAATTAAAAATGAGTAACATAAATAAAAACCTTTATTAAAACTGGGAATCTAGACTCAGGGGACAATAACAACAAGGTCTCAGAGGCAACGTCATCTCCTTACATTATTCCAATCATTCACTGAAGAAAAGAATCAGTAAATAAAATAAAAACTCACTCGTGAGAATTTGTTACGAGAACTTAAAACAAACAGGAGAGTTAAAGAGATTAAATGAAACAGGAGAAAAAAAATGAGATTAAAAATAAAATACAAATAAACGGACTTAGAAATAGTAGAAAACTATCACTTGAATTGATAAATAATTAAAATTATTTGAAACCACAATATACCAACTTCTAGAAATAGAACTAAAAAAGGTAGAGAAAATGAAAATACACAAAATAAAGAAATTTCATAACGAAAGGAGTGGGGATTTGAAACAACATAACAGAAACAATCAGATGCTCAGTTTGAAAGCAACACTTTATAAAATACATGCATTTGCATGTACCTGTTTTATTAATATATAAGTATTTGTTTTATGGGTCTGTGGCGGGTGCTATGTGAGTGGACACGAGCTCAGGCGTATAAATTGCTGAACTATTAACTCTTGCGTGATTGACATTCTCGGCATGATTCACGTGTTCAGTAACCATGATCTCGTTGAATTTTCGTAGCAGCCCACGGAGGTGCACTTGCTAATCTCATTTTAAAATGTCACCACCGAACCCAATTCCCGGCCCCTATAATGCGCTTGCCCGGACCCCGGTGGCAGGTCACCGTCACGGAAGACAAACGCGTGACGCCGATGGCCGCCGCCTCCTCCATCCTCCGGCAACCACGGGGCCCCCGGTGCAGGAACACGCAGGTCCCCCCAGCTCCTCGCATCCCTCACGCGCTTAGCCCTCGCGGGTCCTGCTCCAAGGGGCCCCCTCACCTCCCACCCCGACCGCCCGATGGACACCCACTCTCAAAAGACCACCAGCCCCTCACTTAGCAGAGAGGACGGAATTCGCCAGAAAGAGCCACCGCGCCTGCAGATGACAGGCATGTTTCCTCGCCTCTGCTCGCCAACTCTGCCGCGGCAATAGCAGAGTTCATCCTTCCACCGAGACGAATTCCCACCCACGCTTTTCAGTCCGAGTGCTTTTGCTTTACCAGGGATAAAATGATCTTTTTTTTTTTTTATCCCTTTTCATTGATATAGTCCATCTTTTTTTTCAATTACAGTCGACATCTAATATGATCGTATGTCAGTTTCAAGTGTACAGCATGGTGGTTAGACGTTTATAGAATCTATGAAGTGATCCTTCGATTAGTCTAGTGCCCGCCTGGCACTTATACGTGGAATCTAAGGAATAAACCAGACGAAAGGAAGGCAGACAGAGCTGCGTCCCGTCTGGGTCTCGCACCTGGAAACATTCTATCGTGCCATCCCTCATCTGAGCCACTTCCATTTAAACAATAAAATCCTCACTCAGCTTTGCCTCTTCCCCTGGTCACTAGCCCATCTGCCTTTTCTCTGCCAGGGGAAAGTCCCTCAGTGACAGTGCTTGTGAACCATCTTACCTTCACTCCTGGGCTCGCTGCCACCTGCCTGTGGGCGCCATCCGTCCACGGAGACAGTTTTCGCTGGAATCACTGAGGATGTCTGTGTAGCGGGACCAGAGGTCTAAGGGCTTTTCTTGCCTTTTCCTGTTATACAAGTTAAACATGATCACTGTAGAATCTTTAAAATAGGCAGATAAGCAAAATGACGAAAAAAAAAGTCCCTCGTGATTCTGATCACACATACTATTAGGTAATTTCCTCTTGTTCATCTAAAACTTAAGTGCGAACTTCTTTTCTTATTGCTAAATATTTTGCTGTAACATCATTTTTGATGTCAGGGTAATATAGGGATAGTATCCCTCACATTACAAATACCATACTTTTGAAAATACACTTTTTTTTTTTTACTATAAACGGCACTGTAAGGAACATCATTGCAGATGAATAATCACATCTCTGGGTCACGTTTTTATTCATGGACCTTAAATTTTATTGTATTTCACTTCCCAGCAGCACTCAGAAATGGTGGTCGTTCCCCCGGAAACACTCTTCCTTTCATTTTGATAGCCAGGTATGCTTATATATATTTTTAGGACTGTTTTTCTCTTTTATAGATATAGCCTCCACCACCAAACCATATGCAAGGCTGATTCAACATTCAAAAATCAATTACTGTAATTACTGACAGGCCAATAAAGAAAAAAATCACATTATCATATCAGCATATGCAGAAAAATCAGTTGACAAAACCCAACATCCATTTAGGACTAAAAAATAATAATAAAACTCCCAGCAAACTAGATGCGGAAGATAACGTCCACGACTTGTTAAAGAACATCAACAAGAAACTCACAGATAACATAATACTTAACAGTGAAAATGCAATGCCTTTCCGCTCGGATCAGAAACAAGGCAAGGATGCCGCCTCTTAGACTCTTATTCAATGCAGTATCAAAAAGCTTAGCTATTGGGTAAGAAAAGAAGAGGAAATAAAAAGAAGACATAGTGGATGGAGGAAATAAAACTGTCCTTGTATGCACGTACTTGACATGATCGCCCGTGTAGAAATTCCCAAAGTGTCAACAGACTCCTGGAAGTAACGAGCAACCACAGCGAGGTCGCAGAGTACCGGTCAACCGCCGTCCCGTACACCGTAAGTGACAACTGGAATTCGGAATTAAAACACGATGCCATTTACCTTACTACCCCCGAAATGAAATACTTACGTATAAATCTAACAAAATGTGTACAAAATCTATATGCGGAGATCTACAAGACTCTAACGAAAAAAAATTAAAAAGAACTAAATAAACGGAGAGCTAATCCATGTTAATGGATTGAAAGACTCGATTTTGGAAAGATGGCCGTTCTTCTCAACTTAATCTATAGATCCAATGCAACCCCAATCAAGCTACCAGGTTGTTATTTTGTGGATATCAACAAACCGATTCTAATGTTTAAATGGAGAGAAAAGACACCCAGAATGGCCAAAGCAATATTGACGGAGAAGAACAAAGTCAGAGGACTCTACACTAAACAACATCGAAACTGACTGCAAAGTTACAGCAATCAAGACAGTGTGATAGTGGCATAATGATAGACAAACAGACCAGCGAAACTGAACAGAGATCCCAGAAATGGACCTACGTAAATACAGTCGACTGATTTTTGACAAAGAAGCAAAGATAATACAACGGATGGTCTAAGATAGTCATTTCAACAAATAGTGTTTGAGCAACTAGACAAATACATGCAAAAAAGAAAAAGATTCTAGACAGAACTAACACCTTTCGTAAAAATTAACTCAGAGTCATCATAGATCTAAATGTAAAGTACACAATTTAAAAATTCCTAGTAGAAAACATAGGAGAAAATGTAGGTGACCTTCAGTTTGTCAATAACTTTGAGATACAACACCAAAAGCATGATCCATAAAAAAAAAAAGTCAGACTTCATCGATATTAAAAACTTCTGCTTTGTGACATACGTCGTTAAGAGGATGAAGACAAGCCACAGTGGATAGAAAATATTATCAAAACACATATCTGGTAAAGGATTTCGATCCAAAATATACCAAGAACACTTAAAATTAAATGATAATAAAACAAATAACTCAATCAAAAAGGCAAAAAAATGTGTGAACAGACACTGTCGAGGAAGATATACAGATGATAAATAGTATATACAAAAAGACGATCAACAACATATATTATTAGTGAATAGCAAATTAAAACAATGAGATGTTACCGTCCATAAGAATGTGAAAAATCCAAAACGCTCACAACACGAAATGCAGGCCAGGATGTGGAGCAAAAGACATCCTGTTTATTGCTATTGCGAGCGAGAAACGGTACGGCCACTCCGAAGACAGTCTGGTGATTCCTTACCAGACCAAACGTTCTCCTGCCATAGCATCCGGCGATCTCACTCCTCGGTATTGACTCAGAGGAGCCGAAACTCATATCCACACGAAACCTGCACGCGAAAATCTATAATTGCCGAGATTTGTCAAGCTCCCAAAGCGTGCTGCACTGGATAAACAAACAAACTGTGGGCCATCCAGACAACGGAGTATTACTCAATGCTAAGTGGACATAAGCTATCAAGCCGTGAACGGACTTGGAAGAACCTGAAAGGCTCATGACTAAGTGAAAAAAGCCAACAGGAAAGGGTTACATGCCGCATGATTCCAACTTCGATGACGTTCTGGGAAAGAAACGACTCTAGAGAAAGCCCAGAGCTGAGCCGTGGCCCGGGGCTCAGGGGCAGGGAGGAGGGCTGGCCATGTGGGGCACAGGGGGTTTTCAGGGCAATGCCCCAGTATGCACAGCACCACGAAGGCGAGCACAGGCATCATGCGTGTGACGAAGCCCATAGACCTGCACGACAAAAGGGGTGAGCCCTGCCGAAGACTCTGGACGTTAGTCAACGATAATGCACGGACAGTGTCTCCGTCCTTTGTAAATATGTAAACACGCACACGCGAACGTGAGGTGTTGAAAACGGGAAACCACGTGAGGAGGAAGAGGGGGCGTGTACGGAAACTCTGCCCTTTCTGTTCAAGTTTTCTGTCAACCTAAACATTCTCTGACCGATTATCCGGGCATAAAAATAAAACGGCATCTCCCGAGACATGTTGCCCAGTTGCCTATCGCGCGTTCACCAGCCTATCTGACAATGAGAAGAAGACGGACGCCCCCCTCGAGGCCCGGTGGCGCTAGTGACATTCTGGGGGGGGGCAGGCAGAACGACTCCGTCCTAAAAATAAGCAGCACGATAGCTTACAGATGATGAGACTTCGCGACGGCGAGCGAAGAGTTGTGTCATGTGAGAAAGGAAGCGGCGAGGGCTGCATGGAGCTGCTCGGCGCGCCAGGCCGGGCGCCAGGAAAACTCCCAAGGGACGTCAGAAACCTCGCCCCGGCCGGAGCGGACCGGGGTCGACAAACGCCTGAACACGTGCAGGATCGGCTATGGTGTGAACATATTCCTATTTATTTATTTTTTTTAGGCGAGGCACCCCTTGGTTGGCCTCACAGATTGCAAGGACCTTGTCAGCTTACAAGCCCTTATTTTTTTCCTTTACATTTTTATTTTTTACGCCTACAGCACCCGGTCTTCCTACGTGGTCTCCCATCCAAGTACTAACCAGGCCCAATCCTGCTGAGCTTCCGAGATCACATGGGATCGGGCTCGTTCAGGGTGGCGTGGCCATAGACTATTCTTTCTTGCTAGACTATTCTTTCTTGCTAGTAGGAAAATGCGTGGCTGTTTTGCATGAGCCACATTCCCACATTTGACGAAAGAGTTTACTCCGGGCTGTCGCACGAGCTCTGCTTCCTTTCTTTCTTCCTGACTCTGTCTTTCCTGAGCACCTGCCATTGCTCTGCCAACTTGGTCGCTTCCCTTGATCCCTTACTGATGACTCCCAACACCTTTGCTTAATTCTATTTAAAGCAGAGTAAACCACCCCTTTAATTTTTCTAACAGAAACACTCGAATAGTATGTGTGCCCCTCCTCAGAAGACTTAAGTCTTCGGAAAAGTCCAGATGGACAGCGGAGCGGCTGGTACGCGTGGTTAGTGACAGCGTGTTCTGAGAGCGCCCTTCGCCGTGTCACTGGAAGCTAAGGGAAGTGGTGCTTTCGACACGTGTTGCCTTCCCACACGTGACCCGCACGGCGACGCCGGCACCATCAGCGAGGTGGGATCCCCAATCCGAAGCTGAAGGAGCACGGGGTTGGGAGTCGAGGTGACGAGCCGGCCACACGGGCTTGGGGGGCTGCGACGGGGGACGGGGGAGCTGTCGTCACAGTTCACCCGCCCTCAGCATTGGGGTGTGAAAGCACAAACGCCTCTAGAATAAAAAGCCATGCTTCTTAACTGTAGCTACTAAAGAAGAGAGAGAGAGAGAGAGAGAAAGAGAGTTAACAACATGATCAGGGAAACGAAAGCCTAACGGGATATGAGCTCAGGGTGAGGGGTGCTAGTGAGGCAGGAACGAGCCAGTATGGATTTTCTAAGTGCCTTGAGATTGAAAAATTCCATTATGGCTTTCACCAACTACTTTCCTTTTGTATGTAATTAAAAAATGATCAGTGTTCTAATGACTGTATTTCTGAATTATTTCTTTTACTGTGTTGTGATACTTATTAATATCAAGAGCTACGGCTGATTTGGGAATGGCTGTAATCAAACGTGACATTAAGGGAGGCTGGTAAATGGCATAATTGGGGCGTCCAGGAGGTGGGCGGAGCCTGCGATCACAGACTCCTGGAGGCTCGCATTTCCCACTGCTGCTCTGACCCACACTAAGATACCACTCTGTGCTAGCCCATCAGAGTCTTCATGCCTTACGTCACTTAGGTCACTGCAAGAGGACTTCTCGAACTTTCATATGCATATAACCTATCAGAAGTTCTCCTTAAAATGCAGGTTCTCATCCAGTAGGTCTGAGGTGGGGCTTTTGATTCTACATCTTGTAGAACACTCCAGGTAGGGCTGACGGGTAAATTTGAATTTTAGATGCTCAATGAAAGATATGCAACTTTCTTCCATGTATCTCGAAATTCAGATTTAACTTGGTGTCCTGTGTTGTCATTTCCTAAATTACTCTCAGGTGATGTGGATGCAACTGGACCGGAGACCAAATATTAAAGAGAAACTCTCTAGAATCCTTCAGAAAATGGGCAGGTAATACAAATCGGTGAAGCCGCCAGACTTAGTGTATTAGAAAGTCTTGAGTGAATACAACAGAAAGATGTAACAATAATAACTGTACACAAACCTAGTAACAGATCTCCAAAATCCATGAGGCAAAATCTGCCAGAATCAAAAAGAAGACGTACTTGATTCAACAATCATACTTTGATATTTTTATGTTCCTTTATCAGTAATGGATAATACAATAAGATGAAAAATCAGGAAAGATAAAAATATAGATTATGAAACTTGATCTAAATCATGTCTATGGCGCACTTCAATGAACAATAGCCTGGTACAGACACTTTTGAAGCATGCACAGAATATTCTCCAGTACAGATCGTAGGCTGGGCCTCAAAATAAGTCTTGCTAAGTTTAAGGTTGGAAGAATAAACAGTCTGCTCTCTAGCTACAGCAGAATCAAATCAGAACTCAACAACAACAACAACAAAAAACATGAGAAATATCTAAATATTTAATATTTAAGTATCACATTTCCACCTAGTCTATGGATCAAAGAAGAAATCAGAAAGTAAATTTAAAAATATTTTGCCATCAAATGAAAATAAAACATATCAAAATTTATGGAATGCCGTGAAAGCCATGCTTAGAAGAAAATATACGGGTGTTAAGTCTAATACAAAGAAAAAAGAAAGATCTAAAAGAAAGTTTCTTCCATAATTAAGTAGAAAAAAAACACATTAAATTAAATAGGTCTTATTTGACGTGGCGGTTATATGGTTGTGTTCATGTATCAAACTCATTGAAATCTACATGTAGAACATGTTTTTCTTATTCAGTGCAAAATATGCCTCAATACTATTTATTTAGAAAACATCGATAAAGAATCTAATGAATTAAGCACTGATTGTAATGAAGCCACAGGAGCCAGGGTCACGTCCAGTGACCCGTTCATCAGAACGTCAGACGCTGCCTCCTCCCGTGATTCTTGCCACAGGTGCACAGAATCCTTGTTTTTCTCCCTATTTCCTAGCTTACCACGTATATTTTATAGGACATCTCTTTTCCCTTATCTCATATCTTGAAGTGTTTCCTTCTGTATTTTATCTAGATGAGATCCTCATTTTTCAATCAAAAAGTTTTGCTATCAAACGATTTAGATTATGCCACCGAAATTAACCTTAGATTACAAATGCAGGAAAACAGTGAAAATTTACTACATCTGCAAGTGTGCAAGGTGTATTGGGGTAGACAGTGAACGCTTAGTTTATCTGGTTGGTACCTCTCTGGACTCACTTGGAATATTAAAACGGGTATGATAAAAACAGCTACCCTTTACCAAGACGTTTTTATATGGTTGGCAATATGTGACGTGCCTTAAAGACTTTATGTCTTTTAGTCCTCCAGGAATTTTTTTAATGAATGTAATTATATGTCTACATTACAAATTTGGAAAACAAAACTTGAAAAGTTCAAGTTTTTGCTAGCCATAATGCTAGTAAGAGGTTGAATTGAATTTTGAAATCCACTCTATGTTTCTCCAAAGCTCATGTTCTAGAAATAATTTAATAAAATCACTCTATGTTATCACTGTCTCTTCTTTCTACATGTAGTACAATAAAAGTCTTCATCACGTGATTTCTAGAATGTACAATGGGGCAGTTGGCCCATTACTTTGAAAACACCTTTAACAAGCTAAGCCTGGAGATCCGTCCAGATAAGCGTAAAAATTTGATCTCCTAGTGCCCCTTGTTTTAAAGAGACCTCTTGACATTCCAGGAGTTCTGCAATTCCAGTCTTCCTGCTGAAGAATAGTGTGGGGTGAGGAGGATGTAGCATTACAAAAGATTTAAAGAGCTGAGCTCAGCCCCTTAAAAGAACACACAATTAAACTGGAAAGAAAATATTAATCCATAAACCAAAATACCGCATGAACAAGGAGTCTGAATGGTGTGTTCACTACATCATTGACAAAAATTCTCTGGCACCTTATCCCAGGCAGTCCTTGCACACAGTAGGTGCCAATTTCATGGAATGGGTGAAATAATGAATCAAGGAGACAACTAGAGAAAATGTAAAGAAATACGAGAATGTTTGGCCCTAGATCTAGGTGACATACAGCTGGCAGACAGCCTTTATGAAAAGATGCTGTATATCAACTTTTATTAAGGAACTGCAAATTATAACAAGGACACACCACTACACGCTCATTAGCATTTCTAAAATCCAAAAAGTTAACAATGTCCTTGATGGCGAGGATGTGGAGCAACAGAAACTCTCATTTATTACTGCTGAAAATGCAGAGTTGAAAGGAACTGTGCCCTGCCTCACAGAGCTGGCGCGTCCTTCCCTGTGATTCAGTGATCGAGCGCTGAGGCGTCTACTCAACAGATGTGAAATGTGTTCGTTTCCACGTGAAAACCCGCGTGCAGATGTTTACAGCAATTTTACTCATAATTATTAAAAACTAGAAACAATCAAGGTGTTCTTAAACTGAATGAGTAAAGAGGCAGTTACACACTCACACAATGCAAAATTATTCAGTCATAAAAAAAGAGCTATCAAGCCACGAAAAGACACACATGACATCTGAAATCATATTGCTCATTAAAATAAGTCAATCTGAAAAGGCTACATCGCTGTATGATTCAAATTATGATATTCTGGAGGAAGAAGCCGTAGCAGGATAAATGCATCAGTGCTTTCCATGAGAGCCGAACAGGTGATGCACAGGGGACTTTTTAGGACAGTGATGTTATTCTGTATGACACCTGCCATGGTGAATAGATGACATTATGCCTTTGTCAAAACTCACACATCTTCATAGCCCAAAGTTATCTTAATGGATGTAAAACTTAAAAAAAAAATCTTCAGGAGGCAGGAGGACCCTAGGAAGGAATGCAGTCTGACAAGAGAAGCTGACTATGTCACGAAGGGATGGGACAACTTCATGGAAGCGGGTAGAGGAAAAGTGTTCGCTGATGGCCACTTGTCTGTGAGACCGAAACCAACGGCGTTGCACGTGAACACCCGTTACAGGTGACACAGTCGTCCCCACTGGCAGGTGTGTCCACTGGAGTCGAATAGATAAATCCATTAAATGGATAAAGGGAAATGGGTGTCCGTTTTCTCACATTTGGAGGGTGAGTTTACAGGTGAGCAGGGAGGGGAGGCTGTCGTGACCCGCGTGTCAACCTGTGAGAGTCGTAGACACCATATGGATTCACGTTCAGCCCGAGACAGACATAGAAATATTTATAAATGTCTTCTCGTGCCAGAAGCGAGGAAGCGCCACACAAACACACACACACAGCGACGGGGATCCGTGTCAGAGGCACACGGATGCAGCTGCAAACGTTCCTAACAGCCAAAGCCGAAATGATTCGAGAAGCAGAATAAATAAAGTAGTAGGCCTATAACCCGAGGGGTAAAACATACATCCACGAGTCCGTATCAGTATAAAGAGATGGCCTAACTAATTAACAGAAAAAACAGAGAGCTCATGCGGTGAGGTTCCACAAAATTTATGTTCATAAAAAAGCATACTCCGCCCTCGAGGATACGGTGCATAACTGCTCATCCCTCACGTTGGGGCTGCGCATAGTAACCTTCTTTCAAGAGGATGGAATAGACGTGGTCAGCGGAGGGGCTATGCAGTGGGGAAAGCTGACCGACTCCCCTGGCCGGCGGGCCAAGGTCAACGTCAACAGTGCTAATTCATATTGATAGTATGTTCCCTGGACAGGATGAGGTGAAAACGTCACTTCACCTCTGTGAACTTTATCTCAAATACCCATAACCTCAGTCTAATTGTAAGGAAACACCAAA
>NW_011889256.1:82525-87545 GCF_000151845.1 Pteropus vampyrus | reverse complement strand
CTGTGAGAGTCGCAGACACCATATGGATTCACGTTCAGCCCGAGACAGACATAGAAATATTTATAAATGTCTTCTCGTGCCAGAAGCGAGGAAGCACCACACAAACACACACACAGCGACGGGGTCCATGTCAGAGGGACACGGATGCAGCTGCAAATGTTCCTAACGGCCAAAGCCGAAATGATTCGAGAAGCAGAATAAATAAAGTAGTAGGCCTATAACCCAAGGATAAAACATACATCCACGAGTCCGTATCAGTATAAAGAGGTGGCCTAACTAATTAACAGAAAAAACAAATAGCTCATGCAGTGAGGTTCCACAAAATTTATGTTCATAAAAAAAGCATACTCCGCCCTCAAGGATACGGTGCATAACTGCTCATCCCTCACGTTGGGGCTGCGCATAGTAACCTTCTTTCAAGAGGATGGAATAGACGTGGTCAGTGGAGGGGCTATGCAGTGGGGAAAGCTGACCGACTCCCCGGGCCGGCGGGCCAAGGTCAACGTCAACAGTGCTAATTCATATTGATAGTATGTTCCCCGGACAGGATGAGGTGAAAACGTCACTTCACCTCTGTGAACTTTATCTCAAATACCCATAACCTCAGTCTAATTGTAAGGAAACACCAAACAAATCTCCATCGATGGAACTTCACAGAATACTGGACTGGCACTCCTGAAATGGTCAAGGTCATCAAAAACGGAAAGTCTGAGAAGCTGCCAAAGATACGAGGGGCCGGGAGGCGGGGGGGCGGGGAGTACTGCGGGGCGTGTGGAGGGGATCCCCGAACGGGAGCTAATGGGTGGAGACGTCAGTAAAATGCAGACGCTCCTTAGCGACCATCGGTCATCCCTGGGTCTTTAACTGGAACGAATATCCCAGAACAACGGAAGATGTTAATAACTGAGGAGCTGGGTGAGGGGTGTATGGGAACTCTGTACTATCTCTGTAATTTTTCTATAAATGTAAAACTGTTCTAAAGTAATGTTTATTTAAACGCACAATGCTGTATTTTTTTTCATCAAAAACAAAACAACTGATAAATAGTAAGCCCTAACATTTCCAAAACCTTCACTCTTCTTCCTGTGTTTGAGGATCCCATTGGCCGTGGCAAATGGACTTCTGTCTGTCTGTCTGTCTGTCAGTCTGTCTGTCTATCTCTGTCTCTGTCTCTCTCTCTCACACACACTCACACACACAGACACACACACACCACAAAATTATCTCAGTAACGTGTGTGATGTTCTATTAACTGGGTACAAATCACGTTTACCCACCCAAACGGTTTGCAAGCTACAATGTCATGTGACTGTCAAAAGCCCTTCCATGGCCAACCTTCCAAAATGCATACAGACCTAGGCGCCTACCCCCCTTGCCCTTCAGCTTTCCCTATGATACATTCCAGGATGCCCGGGAAGGACCCTGGGTCCACGCTGTTAAATAATGACTCTTCTTAATGGGACCCAATGGCTGAGAATATTTAACAGCCTTAACTCCCTGGGTGGATTAAATGCACCTTCAAGAAACGCTTTGGAAAAGGCAAGCTGACGGAGAACATGCTCAGCAGCCATGCCACGCTCACAGGGGTACGTCCGGGACTGCGGTGGCGGCCAGACGCCGGGGAGCCTGACCCAGCAGCGGCCCCCCCGAACTGTCGCAAGACAAGACAGATGACCCCGTGTTTGGTTTGGCCACTGCGGGCGGCTGAGGGACACAGCGAACCGACCGGCACCCTCTGCACTGCTTTCCCTCCTCGGGGACCTTTCCCCAGCTTCCGCTGCGGCCACCCACATCCTTTGCTCCTGCTGCTTATTCTGCTCAGAGTAAATCTGCTTAGCTTGCTTACCTGCTACATGCCTGATGCCTTGTTAAGACTCCGTTTAAACATGACTTCCTTGATTTTAAGCTTGTCCTAACCACCTCCCTAACTAGACAGAAATACTCATTCCTCATTTTTTCCCCACAAACGGTGCAGACCGTGACCCTAGCATCTACCACGACTGAGTTCATTAACATGTTTGATAACCTCCCCTCTCAGACTGCAAGCTCATCAAGGTCATGGCGTAATATCACTTATTTTTGTATCTCCAATGTCTGATAAATGACACACTAAGTAGGGGTTGAATTAATGGAGGGAGGAAATAAAAAATGGACTTGTCTGTACATGTGATGAGTTTTTCTTTTCTTTTTTTCTATCTATTCAAATATTCTTGATAATGAAAGTATTATCCATAATCACTTTTAACAGGGATAAATAAAATGAGCTGATTTCTATTTGAGCCTTCACACTCATATTGTCTAGTATGTCCCCTTGTTCACCGCACACGCGTGCACAGACGTGCACACACATGCACACACATATGCCGACCTATGAATAAACAAAATGGACTTGAACCTCCCTCACTTATTCACAAACAAGTTCAATATCTCGGTGTTCCATGCATACAGGAGTAACACCTGCGTGCAATAATACCTGTCTTTGTGGGTCCAAATCAAGGCCATTTACTTGCTCATTCATCAGTTATAGACAGAAAGAGATTCTGTCATATTTAATCTGTAGATCTTCTGAATATAGACACGTGATCTTGAGTAATGCATCTACTTCAATAAACTACTACTAGACCAATAATTCGGATGTCTTATGCAGTTCATTAAATGTGATGTTTTGCACACTTCACATCTCATTCTCAAAACAACAAAAATCACTAAACCAAGTAAAAAGAAAAATATTTTCTATAAATGTCCCATGTATTTCAAATAATATCTGATTTTAAAAAGTTTCAATACAACAAAATAATCTGGACTTTCAGATTATGTTATAATGTGCTTTAATCTGTTGATTAACTGCTATCTAGTATTTTAAAATAAAAGCGTTATACAGTATACCTACTATATTTGATGTAAACTAAAATATGTATAATCTACCGTAATTCATTTTCATTAAATTTTAACTACAAATTATTTTAAGTAAATCAATTATCCAAAAAGTCACTAAATTCTAACATTAACACTATTTCTTAACTTAAATGCATTCTAAAGCCTGAATAACATGCTATAACTGTTCATTGAAAATAGAAATAAAGATTTAATTGACTTCGATGTCATTTTTACTGCATTTAAAAGGATGTCCTCATGAAATTTTACATATTATTAGGCTTTCTTCTTATCAGACTCTAGAATGATTAAATAACACATATCTTGGTTTGGTTAAGTAATCAGAGTAACTTAATTGACGACAGATATTTTTAAGTTGTAATTTTAATGCACAGTTCATCGAATCTGACAACAACATAGTTTGGCAAGAGATACACCTTCCTTTGGGGATGTGTTCTTACTGACCACTTTTAAATTTGTCATATAACATATAGTACTGAAGCAGTTAACACCGAAAGAGTCATAAAAAATCTTCAGAAGTAAACGGTGAGAGGAAAAGACAATCCCAGTGAAGACACCCTTAAACTAAGAAGATGGGACAAAACCACTGTCACTTCAAAAAGACAGAAGGGGGTCCCACCAGGAGCCAGCAGAGCTTCTAAATGTGGAACTCGCCAATGCGTCAGATGGGACGCCAAATTGGCACCACCTAACGGTGAACTATCGTTCGATTCCAGTACGAAAGCAGTTCCCAGCTACAAAGCTTCCCTTCCAGCAATGAAGCGAGAATTAAAGGGCGTGACTTATTTCAGAAACAGTTGCGCGCACAGTTTTGAGTGGGAGATCTGGGTCTCCCGCCAGGCTCCGTGCTCCGTGAGCACCAGCGAAGAAGAATTACACACAAGCGTTACGTACACTCCACTCAGCTCGCAGGAGCTGCTTCCAAGAAGGGACATCAAGGACTTTGAGTTCAAAAAAGACTATGAACATGGCTGACACTGAACAAATAGATTTATAACTGTTGCAAGACAACCTGTTTTCCTAAAGTGTAAGGATGGAATTAGAATTATTTAAAAACAAGCAAACAAACAAACAAACAAACCACACTGGTAATGCGCTGACGAGTGGGAAAATGTGGTTACCAAAAAAACTGAGTACAGAATTTGCTTTAAAATCCCTTAGTATGAAAAGCCCTTTAAACACATCAGTCATGTGTGTGCGTGGATGTGGATGTGTGTGCGTGTGTGTGTGCACTTTCTGGAGTGATTCTGGAATGATGTACCTCATACGTGTTCATTGTTACTAGCTGGTTATGACAGAGGAGGCATCTGGAAAAAGGCAAAGGGAAGGGCCTGCAGAAATGCCCGACTCAGCAGGTTAAATCTGCTCTCTCCCCGCATCCCGCCCTATGCTCTCCAGCTCACGTTTCCCCCAGCTCCCTCCCCCACCTCATGGACTCTCCGGCTCACGTCTGTTGATTCATGGCTTGCCAACCAATATTCTTATCTCTGTAGCTGTGTAAGAATAACAAGACTGCGTAAAACTGCTTGTTCTGTTACATTTAGGGCTCAGCCTTTGGACAGGAATCCGGTGAGCAGGCGCCGGTGTCAATAAATGCTGCTCCCTGCTTACGGCCTAGGAGTCCTGTCTCTATTCAAGAATCCTATAATGGTGCTGATGACGCCAAGGTCATGGGTTCTGCAAAAACCAACGACCTGTAAGACCAGTGGTCTGAAAATTCCTCCCCCCGGCAGCCCCCATCTGAAGCCCCCCGCCCCACCCTGAGTAAGGAGGCACATGTAAAACCTCAGACAAAGGAATCACGCGTCCCTTGCATGGACACCGCAGAAGTACATAAACTGTGCTAAATCTAACCAGAGCTTGTGCATGGAGTTGTTACCTCCAGGCGCTCCGCCGGCCTAATAAATTCTCCTTCCTCTAAACAAAGTTGTCTGCGTGTCCGAATTCCTGTCGGGCATCGCTTCCTGCAACAGTTGGTGGAATTAACATTAAATTTGCTTTCTTGATTTTATTTATCTGTATTTTTCCTATCTATCAAACACTATCTTTATAATTCTATTTGAAATAATTAAAAAATAGACAACACTATATAAAAATTTTAAAGTAAGTAAATAAGGACTAATTT
>NW_011889256.1:74381-82475 GCF_000151845.1 Pteropus vampyrus | reverse complement strand
AGGGACATCAAGGACTTTGAGTTCAAAAAAGACTATGAACATGGCTGACACTGAACAAATAGATTTATAACTGTTGCAAGACAACCTGTTTTCCTAAAGTGTAAGGATGGAATTAGAATTATTTAAAAACAAGCAAACAAACAAACAAACAAACCACACTGGTAATGCGCTGACGAGTGGGAAAATGTGGTTACCAAAAAAACTGAGTACAGAATTTGCTTTAAAATCCCTTAGTATGAAAAGCCCTTTAAACACATCAGTCATGTGTGTGCGTGGATGTGGATGTGTGTGCGTGTGTGTGTGTGCACTTTCTGGAGTGATTCTGGAATGATGTACCTCATACGTGTTCATTGTTACTAGCTGGTTATGACAGAGGAGGCATCTGGAAAAAGGCAAAGGGAAGGGCCTGCAGAAATGCCCGACTCAGCAGGTTAAACCTGCTCTCTCCCCGCATCCCGCCCTATGCTCTCCAGCTCACGTTTCCCCCAGCTCCCTCCCCCACCTCATGGATTCTCCGGCTCACGTCTGTTGATTCATGGCTTGCCAACCAATATTCTTATCTCTGTAGCTGTGTAAGAATAACAAGACTGCGTAAAACTGCTTGTTCTGTTACATTTAGGGCTCAGCCTTTGGACAGGAATCCGGTGAGCAGGCGCCGGTGTCAATAAATGCTGCTCCCTGCTTACGGCCTAGGAGTCCTGTCTCTATTCAAGAATCCTATAATGGTGCTGATGACGCCAAGGTCATGGGTTCTGCAAAAACCAACGACCTGTAAGACCAGTGGTCTGAAAATTCCTCCCCCCGGCAGCCCCCATCTGAAGCCCCCCGCCCCACCCTGAGTAAGGAGGCACATGTAAAACCTCAGACAAAGGAATCACGCGTCCCTTGCATGGACACCGCAGAAGTACATAAACTGTGCTAAATCTAACCAGAGCTTGTGCATGGAGTTGTTACCTCCAGGCGCTCCGCCGGCCTAATAAATTCTCCTTCCTCTAAACAAAGTTGTCTGCGTGTCTGAATTCCTGTCGGGCGTCGCTTCCTGCAACAGTTGGTGGAATTAACATTAAATTTGCTTTCTTGATTTTATTTATCTGTATTTTTCCTATCTATCAAACACTATCTTTATAATTCTATTTGAAATAATTAAAAAATAGACAACACTATATAAAAATTTTAAAGTAAGTAAATAAGGACTAATTTGCATCACTCAAAGGAGTCGCTGATGTTACTTTAAGGTCTCACGTGTGTTAAAATTACTGTTTTGATACTTAAAATTTGAACTATATAAGATTTCCCTAGGGAAGATGGATTGGGGATAGACTTTTTTTAGGTGAATATGTTTTTTCAGTAATTGAAGATTCACAATTTAAGAACCAAAAAAAATTCGATTAATGATTTAGATGAAAATCTGCCTAAATGCAATAGTACTCGCCTCTTTCTAGTCCAAATTATGAACTCTTTATCCTCATTATAGATATTATTCTCTATCTACATTATGATTTAATGATGCCACTAAAGGCAAGTATGAAGCACACTCGTGGCGTTTGTAACACTCTACCGCCTCGGTGGCTTCTAAATAAAACAGCCATTGCCGTCTGGCCGGTGACTGACAGGGAGCAGAGTCAGTGCCCTTTGCACACATGTGTGAGCAGCCTCCCTAAATCCTGGACTTCCTTAGCAGGTCTGGGTCCCAGAGATAAAGTGCACTAGCTGTTGGTAAATATGAGTGGCCAAAAGATTTTAGAATTAGAATAATTTATGCTGAAATGCTATCGCACCACTGTCGCAATGCTGCCAGAAATGATGCAGACACACAAATATCTGACTCGCACAGGCACAGGAGAGAAAATTATTCCTTTCCTCTCCACACATTTAGAAAAAGACTAATTTTCATACTCGGTCCTCCAAACAGAGTCTCCAATTATCTCCTTTTTCAAAGAGTGGGAGTTAGCCCATCAAACTTCAAAGGCTATCTCTTCTCATCTTCTCCAAGGCCCCATAATTTTGCAACACAAAGACCTCAGGGCTTTCGATTCCTGGAGAGAAGGGAGGCCCCCTGTCTTGACTTAAAAGGTGATTTATCAAGCAAGAAAAAGAAAGTGACCACCAGTGCCTGTGCGCTGCACCCATACCGCCCAGTGTGCTTTCTGTGTCATCTCCCACAGGAACCTAATTAGCATCAATGTAGCTCTGACCTCGAGTAGCAAACAATACGAAATGTTTGACTGATGCTTAAAAATAGTTTGATAGCGATGGCCCCTTGGTGATGCTTTCCTAACTCCTCACAGTCACGAAGGGAAGAATCCAAAGGTTGAAATCCAATTTATAGGACTCTTGGCACCAATTTTGGCCAAATATTTAGTGACATTGTTACAAAGTAAGCAGGTAAATGAATCGGGGTGTTGGAGATGGGTTTCTCTTCCTCCTTGTGTAGATGCAATCTCGGGTGGCGAAATATAAAATCTCAGGTAGGAGTGGCAGAAACAGGAGATTCTCTGTTAGCATCACGCCCTTGAAAAATGTAGAGTTGGGCACGTTTTAAAGAATGATTTTGAACATCAGTTATAATCTTCATAAAACAATCTTTTAAGAACTGAATTAATTCTATAGTCCATAGACTGATGTGTAGAGTTGACCCAAAGTAAAGCATTTTCTAAACTTAGCAGCGAAGCATGAGAAAAACATGGTCGTGGCCACTAGCGACGTCACACGTTCTGTCCGCCATCAGACATCTGTTCCATGAAGGCTGTTTGTAATTCACCCTGACAGGGATGAATGAAATGTCCTCAAAATGCTTAGTAGAAGCCTCTCGAAATCCTTCTTAATGAACGTCTGATTTCGATTATGAGCCAAAAAATATTTAATTGCTCAAACAAAATAAAAGATAAGGCTTTTTGAGGATTAAAACTCTACTTTTTATTCTTGCCCTTGTCCTTGGCCTTCAATGTCATCAATTCATGGTTCTGTCTTTATAGCAGATGTTAAGTTCATAGATGCAGCGTGAACGTGTGTCCCTGTTGGTCACAGTCCCAACTTTCCTCTGGTCTTGGTGTGGGACTCTCCTACACTCCCTTTTCTTCTCAAATGCCCTGCCTGGTTTGAGTGCTAAGTCACATGACCATTTTATGCTTTGGGTGTGGTTCCTAGATCAACTGAGGTGAGAGCTGAAATACAAACATTCGAGTGTGTCAAGACCCGTGTGCAGCCCCGAACGTCACGATTCTTTCTGCTTCAGGGGCAAATAGTATGACAGCAAAACCCTGGGCTTTAGTTATGGGACCAGGCACAGTTTTAAGTCTTCTAAGACAAGCTAGTTCACATTAATAAGTGACCTCTCCATTTCCCAATACTCTTAGCTAGTAAATGAATAGATCGCGCTCAAACAGACAGACAGACAAACAAAAGCTACGTAATGATTCCAGAGATCCAGAGATAAAATTAGTCTGGGAAAATCTAGGACAAAATGTCAATTAGATTGAGCATTCTTCTCTTCTCGAATAAACGTGTGGGAGCAGTCCAGAAATATGACTAAATTGTACTTTACTCTCTTTAAATATTACTTTAGAGAAAGAGAGAGAGTCTAATAAAACCAGGCTTCCCAGGGGCTTCAGGAGAATACCCCTCAGAACAATTACTTCCCAGGGGCTTCAGGAGAATACCCCTCAGAACAATTACTGGTTTTCAGCTGCACCTCTCTGCATCTCAAAGTTCTAATTTAGCAAGAAATTCTCTCTCGAAATTGTTTAAAAAAATTTTAAACTACAAAAAAAAAAATTGTTATTGGGATTTTTTTCCTTCCCAAATCACAAGATAACCAAAATGTACTTTTCTTCAACCTTTTAAATTAATCTTCTACAAAGGTCAAACTCCACACATAGGAGGCATAGGAGGCCACCAAATTAGTCGCAACTGTCTCACCCTAAGGGGTGTTAGGTGTCTGAAATGATAATATCGGAGGTCCTCTAATATTTCTTAAAGTTTAACAAAGTTATGTTGCACTTGAAAAGTCATTATCGACCTAACATTTCCAATGGACAGATACGTACTGCTTAAAAGTCCTGGAAATTTATATGTATTTGATTAAAACCACAAAAAGGTCACTTGAGAAAATACCATATTTGATACGTAAAAATTTTGCAAAACATGGATTTCAAGTGCGCCGAGCCACGTGAGCAAAACCCAAAGCTATCCTTATGCCCCCATGAGGAGCTAGCGTTACGGCCGACTGCTGCGTAGTGTGTTGTGCCATTTCTTTATTCCATGAATGTGGCAAATTATACGCCAGTACATTTTTGACGTAGCATCTGGCTTAATCATTGGAGGCACCTATTTATAACCTTGCTATTGTACATGTTAACTAACAAGTGTCTGTCAGATATCTGTCGCAGATAACTGTTTACTTTTTTTAAGCACTTTGAAATGCCATGAGAAGAATAAGAACTAACAATAACTTGAGGATCTCAACAGATTATCGTGCATTTAATTATTTTTGAAACTCTTCTCTAAACCATCATTCTTTTCATTAATGAATGATCGATCGCAGTTTTTCAAACTATTAGATTTTGTTACTGGACAAAAAGTGAGCGCATGGCAGTTCGGTGCCAAATGCTTAGGAGAAGGTGGCTTTGGAGCCACTCTCTCTGCCATCTCTAACCTTGGGAACACTCACCTCTTCCCCCTGACCCCGAGGACAGCTGAAGAGGAACAGGTATGCCAAAAAGCACTTGGGGAATTGTGACTCCTAAATTGGCTATTTGTATGCAAAGTGTTTTGGCCTTTTTCTGAGATGCCTTATAGGACTTCCTAATTAACTTCAATTTGCAAATCATAGTTGACTCTAATTTGCAAATTTGATGTATTAATGTGAGTTAAGAATAGTTACTATTAAGTGTTGACTAATTAGGCTACAAAAATAACAGAAGAGCCATCAGCTTGGTGTTTATTAATACAAAGAACGCTAGGAAACAGTGTGGTCTCAGCGAGACAATAAATGAACACATTCACGCAAACCGAAGAAGGAGGAGAAAAATCCCAAACTCTCATCTGAATAAATCCTTCTCAGGAAACTGTTTTGTCTTATGCCTGATAAAGGTTCTATCCAACAGATCGACAGCTAGTGACAGCGACATCTCATGACATGACCACTTTTGCAATATTTTTAGCTCAGGTCTTACTGACAAGAGGCTGTGGCCCTTCCACGTCTATTAATAGAATGCCCACAAATTTTTCGCATCTAACACGTTTTATACATCTAAATCACAAGATCGTTTCGAGTAATGGGCTTAGCCATCATTTATTCATTGAATGATTAATAACTGCCATGCGCAGGGCTGGGAATTGGAAGGCAGACCACGTTTGTTAAACCATGCGCTCACTGTTGTGTTTCCTGCCTCTCTTGGATTATAAAATCTCCGAATGCCGAGATTCTATTTTATTCTGCATTTTACTCACCCACGGTCTGGCACAGTTCTGGAAGAGGATAAATGTACAATAAATACCTAATGAAAAGATGAAGAAAGAAGGGATGGAGGAAGAAAGTGTAAACAGAACATTCGACAAAGATCCGAGTGACACTGGGAAATCAGCGAAACGACTCTGACACCACACGAGCCATTAGCCATTTGGCCAGACCCATCGAGTGCACGACGCCAAGTAAACTTCCTCACGTGAACTATGCACTTCGGTGACCATGCTGTCACTATGTGTTCATCGATTGTAACAAATGTACCCTCTGGAGGGCGTCTCTGACGATGGGGAGGTTCTGAGCGTGTGGGGTCAGGGGTTACGTGGCAAATGTGTTGGCTGATTTGTTGTTTTATTTTTTCATTGAGAAGTGCAATAATATCTCCAAAACTCTGAAAACTAAACTGTAAAATCAATACATGGGAGATTACTTTGGAAGAGTATCTTGCAGACGAATTCTTTTTTCAGGCAGAAAGAGAAATAATAGTGAGCTGAGAGTTACCTAATAGAGAGTATACCTATTCCCTGAGTTCTCTGGAAATTCTGATAAAAATTGTTTCATTTCTATATTTCAGATTCCTAGAGAGTGAATCCTGTAGTGTGACATGTACTAATTTCACGATATTCCCATTGTCAAGAGCTAATGAAAAATAAATTCAGGAATTAAGAGCAGAATAAAAAAAAAAAGGTAATTCACAAGACAGAGAAAAGGTGAATATTTTTGAAAAAAAATATTAACAGTCTTGAGGAAAAAATGTCACAGCAGTCCCATTCCCTCTGAGATATCAGCGTCGTAGCTCCAATGTCCTTTGAGGAAAGAAAGAGCTTTGCCTTTTGTACAAAGCGCTGATGCTATAGATTTTGGCAAGGCGGTAACGCTGACGGAGCTAGAATCATAAGCCTTTATTTCATCGATCCCTCTGACATTACCATGTGCCACGCCGACTTAGCCAAGAACGCACTAGCGGCTAAGGATTCAGCAGCAAGATCATCTCTGCTCTCACAAAGCTCATCTTCCAGCGGGGAGCAGGGTTCTGTCCCAATGACTGTGGAGAGTGTTTGCAGAAATGATGCCTCAGTGGCAACAATTTGAAAAACTGAAATTATTCAGACCATTTCTACACAAGGCACCTGAGAGATTCTGCAAGATTATGAGCACTGCTAAACACTTAGTGAAAAATTTAGAAAGGCACTGACCACACACACACACACACACACAGAGACACACACAGACACACACAGACAGACACAGACACACACACAGACACACGCACACACACACGCGCGGTACATGCATGCATGGATGTGGATGCCGATATATCAGAAGCACCACGTGGCCTGCCACTTCCTCCCTCTGGGCCCTAAGGAATTTCTGACGGTTTACCAAGGGCGACACTGCTCCCTCACACACCCAGGCTCAGCTCAGGACCCTCACCTCAGTGTCCCCTGGCCCCTGCCAATGCGACTATGAGACTCAGTGAACGATGAGACTCGTCACCAGCTTCGGTCAAGATCAAGAAAAAGATCAGTTTGCACAGTGATCTCAGTGTAGGCAAATCGAATGTGCAAGCATGTCTGGATCTGTGGAGAAGACAGGTCCTATAACGTGACTAGCAAAGGAAGTACTATTAGAATGGAAATAATAATAATGTTAATTAACATCAATAATAGCTGACTTTTATTGAAGCGTCTCCGTACTTACATGCAGAATTTCATTTGAATCTCACAATGAACCTCTGAGTTGGATTCGTGTTATTAACCCCATTCACAAATACAGAAACGAAATTAGGGAGACCTGTCACTGCCAGGAAGTGTGGGAGGGGCTTCTTGCGGTCAGCTCCTGACTTCTCTGCGGCAGACACTGGCGGAAGCATCATTATGTCTTAAACACTATCAACAGCAGAGTCCCTAATCTTACTAATGGAACATGAGTAAATGCTACTACCTTGATGCATTTCATATATCATAATCACTGTCTTAGGTTGGAGTTTTAATAGATCCGATTGTGATACACTTTAACCTTCTGAGCCTTATTTAAACAAATTTCTTTTCTCAACACACTTGACCGCTGTGGGTTTCAGGATCCTAGTCCCTAAGGTTGTTTTGGAATGACTGTCGAGAGCACGACATTCTTCGGAACCCAGAGTAGTGAAACCCGTTGTCTTGCTGTTTTCAGCACATCCGACGGGGCTGGCACTGCCTGACGCAGGTGCTGCCTTCTTAGCTAAGAACCAGGGTCGCCAGGGTCGGAATGACGGACATTTGCTCTCATGCCACTTCAGCTAAACATCTCTGGTCTGATACTCACAAAATAATGCTTATTTCACATCTACTCTATTACATGTTTCAATGTGACCCCATTTTACTGCTGTATTATTTTAAATCTTCGTAGAGCTCACGCGTGGGTTAGTTTACAATTGATTGACAGGATGCGGTCAGGTGCAGGACTCTGACGAGCTCAGAAGAGACCGATTTTCTGCATTTACAAGGGGAAGAGCCCAGAGGTGGACCCTGACTTTTCAGTGTGTCTGTTGACAGCGGAGCAGCACATCTGCTGATCGTGCACCCCCCCCGACCCCCCCACTCTCCCAACCCCTCACCCCCTGCCACACACATGCGATTCCTTCTCTG
>NW_011889256.1:71049-73380 GCF_000151845.1 Pteropus vampyrus | reverse complement strand
CTCCCAACCCCTCACCCCCTGCCACACACATGCGATTCCTTCTCTGTCCTTTTCAGGAAGGTATTTGTCGACTTATCATTGAATGAATAAAAAAAAATCGATAGAATAATCTGTGGCATTCAGTTCTAGAGTTCAATTCAACACTGTACTATGTGGAGTTGGAAAAATTCCTAGTCTGTACCTATAATAGAAATCACTCAAGTATGATGTCCTCAGTCTAAATGCTTATGTCACCCCATCGGGCACTCCTCTTCAGAACTATAATGTGCAAAGAACTCTGCTGTGAATTTCGGCTGCCTGATTGGAGCCCATGAACGTATTCTGTAAAGAATGCAATATTCAGGATCCTTAGCACAGAGGCGGGCAGACGCACCTTTGTTTTAACTCACTCTACCTGTGTGCCGAAGTCTGCGTTGGTCACCTGGGTTTAAATGTGATGGTCATGCGCGCTCACTGGCAGGTCAGACGGACAAGTTTGCTCTAATTCATTCTAACTAATACAGTCGGATTTTAAAGACCAAATGATCATTTTAAACGCAGATTATATTTTTGCCCATATGTGTTCAGGCAAATTAAACAATTCCGAAATACCGAGAATATGATTTCTTATTCACTTTATACATATCACTAATGAAATAATGGGGAAACGGTTGACTTTCTGTCTGTCATACCGGTTCGTTTTTTTATTCTTCCTAAAATAACAGAAATTACGTAACCGTTCCCCCACCAGGCTTATGCTATGTGTTTCCCCAGATCTGGCAAATCTTCCCCAGTTCTCAGATTACAAACGAAGACCTCGCCAGGGCCCAGCTGAACCGTCCTTCAGTCGGATCCATCCTAATATCATCCTAATATCGTTTCTCCTCACGCAAGCTGTGTTAGCTAACATTTTCTACACCACCAATCATGGGGAATCATTAAGCAGTCTGAATTGTTTTGTCTCATACTTACGTCTTGTATCTCCAGAGTGATTTATATTTTTGAGAGCAAGAGTTGTTAAAAAAAAAAATCAGTGTTCTCTGCATTATTATGTATTGGAGAAATACTTGACTGATTCTATTAAAATAAATATATGTATGAATTCATAACCTACAGTTTAGTCTTACGGATTCTGAGTATTACTAACTCTAAAGTATTTTTATTCTCACTGATTCACTTGGAGACATTGAAATAATTATTCAGAAAATTAAAAGGTACCTCTAGCCTTTGCGAATCCTTTAAAATTGATCCAATTGCACCTTTGACATATTTATTTATGTCTCTATACAATCATGACTCACTTAACAAAAATACATTTGAGAAATGTGTCCTTTGGTGCTTTTATCATTGTACATATGTCATAGAGCGCACGTGTGCACACGTGGATGGTACAGCCTGCTACACACCTGGGCTACCAGGTACAGCCCACTGCTCCTGGACTACAAGCCGGTGCAGCGTGTCACTGGACTGAGGACTAGATTGTCACACAGTGGCAAATATTTGTGTATCTTAATAGGGGCACCTGGCTCCTTCCATGAAAGGAGCCAGTGGGACTGGCGGTTGTTCTGGGCGTGCCAGCGCGTGGGGCCAAGGACGTGAGTGTGCGCAGACTTTATAACACTGGACGCTTAGGCTACACTAGATTTATAAAAAATATTTTTCTTTTTCAATAATAAATTAACCTTAGCTTGATGTAACTTTTGTACTTTATAAACTTTTTAATTTTTTTTTTAACTTTTGGACTCTAAAAATGCTTAATTTAAAAACACAAACACATTTTACAGCTCTATGAAAAACGTTTTCTTTCTTTACAGTCTTATTCTAGAAGTTTTTTTTCTATTTTTAAATTTTTTTAACTTTAACTCTTTCGTTAAAAACTAAGAGACGAGCGCGCACTGGCTGAGGCCTGCGCGGGGTCAAGGCCGCCGCCATCGCGGTCTCCCAGCTCCACTCGTCCGCCCACTGGAAGGCCTTCGGGGGCAGCGGCATGTGTGGTGGGGCTGTCACCGCCTGTGACACGATGCCTGCATCTGGAACAGCGCCTGAAGGACCCGCCTGAGGCCCTCCTTGAGGAGGTGTCACTGTTGATGAAAGCTTCAGTGTCGGGGGTGTGCTTCGAACTTTCTGGACGCTTGCTGCGGCCTGCGCACGCTTCCGCCGCCCCGCACTGCGGGGTTCCGTGCGGGGTCCTCTTTCTCTGCTCTCGCCTCCCCTGCAGCTTCGAGTTCCCGTTCCAGTTCCGCCCGCTGCTCCTTGGTCGGTTCCTCGGGAGCCGCCTCTAGGAGCTTGGTGTCCCCCTCACCCACGCCCAGGTTAAGGTGCTGTCGCAGCCACAGCCTTGGTGATTTTTGC
>NW_011889256.1:67978-69149 GCF_000151845.1 Pteropus vampyrus | reverse complement strand
TCCACGCACGCGCATCTTCCGACCTTGCTCACGTCGTTTGTGCTTCGCTGGGACGCCTCCTGCTCCTGTGAGCCTCACATGTTCGCCCCTCACTCTCTCAAAAGCAATTCAGAAGGATGTCATAACTCCACGGAAATTCTCTACTTAAAATGGGATACGTCCTATCTCGATTGCCGTTATGTGTCTACATTTAAAACCTCTTTCTTGGTATGATCTCCCTGAGGGCAGCATCTATGCCTGATTCATGTTTGGATTCTAGGCCATGCTTTAGAATAAGTGCTCGATAAATATTCCTTGACTTGTTAAGGTTTTGTGACCAAGCACCTTTAGCTTTATCATAGTGCATTTTAAAAGCGCTGCGCGTGTGCTGCATTGTTCTAATTTGCAAATTACGAAACTGAAACAGAACCGTCACCTGACTTTCCTGAGATTATATACAGAACTTTCCTGGGAGCAAATATTCGAATTCTGTTTGGAAAACATTCGTTTGTACTGAATCTCTGAGAGCGTAAATTATGTAATGCAACACCCTGTTAGTGTTTCTAAACACTCCTCGCTGACGCCACAACGGCCCCTGAGGTTTCTGAGATGCAGCAAACGTGAACTCTCCCAGGTGACTGAGACCCCATCTCACTCCGAGTCACTGCCGAGCATCTCGAAGCTTTCACCAACTTAGGCTTTGAGAGAGATAGAATTTGGGTCTTGAGCAATTACAGAAAACACATCCACCTTAATACAAGAGCCTTTTAAAAGGATAAGTGCCCTTCCTAAATTATTCCCCAGTATAGAGTCTGCTGCCGAGCCACTGAAACCATGTGTGGCTCCTTCGGGTCACGTCTCTTTCTGTCCTCGTCCCCTCTCCTCCTCTCTCTCTCCCTTTTAGGGTTCTCCATTAAAGTTCAAGTACGCATGAGCAGAGCAATACCTCAGTAAGGATTCGATTCGGGAATTCCGATGGAGCCAGCGATGCCGTCGCAGATTCCGGGAGCACAGGTGAGTAAAACACAGCCTCTGTCTCCCCGGGTGACACAACACGTGCCATGTGCCAAGGGGACAGAGAAACAGGGAGGAGACGACGCTCCTTCGGCACACGGGGTGGCAGGCAGGGCTTCTAACAGGTCTCGATAAGTGCGTGGGTGCGAACACAGCTCCTTCCTGGGTGGGCGGCACA
>NW_011889256.1:64568-66959 GCF_000151845.1 Pteropus vampyrus | reverse complement strand
TCCCCGGGTGACACAACACGTGCCATGTGCCAAGGGGACAGAGAAACAGGGAGGAGACGACGCTCCTTCGGCACACGGGGTGGCAGGCAGGGCTTCTAACAGGTCTCGATAAGTGCGTGGGTGCGAACACAGCTCCTTCCTGGGTGGGCGGCACAGGGAAGGGCGGTCACCTCGGCGGAAGCCGATCTAGAGAAAGGACAGTGGTTCAGAGCGAGCAGCCCGCTCGCAGGACAGCCCGCGGCCGATGTGCCTTAAATCATTCATCTCCGACTGCACGGGGTCCGGGGACAGCAGCCGGGGGCGGGGGGCAGGTGCAGGAGTGGGAGAGCAGAGGAGGTGGAGAGAGACATGGGAAGAGGAGGCCCCGGGCCCACCGGGCACACCGGGCACACCGGGCACACCGAGCACACTGCGAAGGACGGCGAAGGCACGGGCCATGGGGGGAGGGGACAGCGGTGCCTGCGCAGCTGGCTGCACGCGTTATATCCCTACACGTGATTAAACTTCAGGGTGGGGAAACCAACACTTCCTCATGGATCCCTCCGGCTAGAAGATAAATTGCAGACCATCGATTCAGAGTGAATAAGCAAAACGACAAGTACCGAGGATACTGGGCAAAAATAAAAGGGTGGGGGTGACTGACCGAGGGGAACAGTGTTTTATAGGTTAACGACGATTTTTTAGACAAAACCAAAATAAAACAAAATCTTTTTAGAGTACAGGACACTGAAGGCATTTAGGGATCACTGAGGCATTTGTCACCCGTTCTATGACCTCGAACAAGTTTTTCGGGCTCTAAGCTCCAGTTCCAGTCTGCTTGGTGAGCCTGCCACCCGCCACCTACCGCCTGGGAGTCCCCACGATCCAGAAAGATAACACCTAGGACAATGGATGGACGTAGTGGTGGCTCTAATGCTATGTCATCTACTGTCCTTATCACTGGACGTCAGGAAGCCGTTCCTAGACCACCTCTAACCCGGACACTGCAGAAAGCGTTCACCCTCCACCCCGCACCAGGCAGGACGGAACTCAGCGACAGTCAGTGAAATCACGAAAAGAAATCCCTGCTGGAGCCGAACCAGCAAATAATGGGCCCCTAAAGTGCTTTGCTTGGAGAAGACAGAAAAAGTCTATGACTTTCATGCTCTTCAAATACAGAGCAACGGAGAGCAGATCTGCGAAGTCCGCCGCCCCCCTGCCGCCCCCCTGCCGTCCCCAGCAAGGCGGGCTCCGCGGCAGGCGCACGCGCGTGACTGGTTTGCAACAGGAGTTTTCGGCCTGGTGTCGAGAAGAGCTGGTTTGAGCAACGTCCTCAGCCACGGCTCTGTGGAGAGCGAGCGGTGCACCTTCTCCCGCCTTGTTGTTTAATTTCTCCCGAGGCTGACGGCTCCATTCCCACCGCCCTGGCTGGGAGAGGGGAGAGCTGGAAATCCTCGCTGTGGATGGCCACTCCACGGGGGAAGCGGCCGCCAGGCAGGGGACCTCCGGCTGAAGGATGGGAGATGCTTGGCGAGGAAGCCTTCCTTCCTTTTTGCTCACTAGCATCAAACTCCGTTCCCTCCCCCCAGATTGCCTTAAACTGTTGACGCTTTGAAATTCAGATTCGGGAATGGGGAGGCAGGAAGCCGCATATCCTCCGCCCTGCCTCCCCCCCGCAGCCCCGCTGGAGCTGTCCCCTGGTCCAGAGCCTGGCCCAGCAGTCACTTCCCTCTCCTCAAAGCCTGAGCCGGTGGAGATGGACTCGTCAGCCCTGGAAACAGAGCTCCCGCTGTGCGTGAACGTGGATGCGGCTGAGGCCGCCCTCCACCCAAGTGCAGAAATTAAAGTCGCCATCCAAAGTCTGCACAGCTGACCTTTCCCATTCCGGCATGGCTGGAAAGCGTATTTTAAAATCATTGACGAAATAAAGGGAATTCAAGCACATAGGGTTTGAGGAGGGCATTGTCGGCCTTTGGGGAAACAGGGAAATGCTACCAGGGTGCCTTTGGCCGCCCTCAGGGTTAATCTGCCTCCAGGCCCTGCGGGGGGGGGGGGGGGGGGGGGGGGGGGGGGTCGGGGCAGTCATGGAACCAGTGCCACTCTATCCCTACTTTCCCCAAAACAACTGGAAATAACCTCCGTGCTAGAAGGAAGTGCCAGGGCCTGTTGTGGGACAAAGCTGCACGATGCTTTAAAGTAACGTGGCTTCGCTGCTTCCCCCCATGCCTCCACACGGCCGGGGCCCAGAGAGCTGGCAGCCCGGTCACCTCTGCACGTCAGCATCACCTGTGCCACTGCATCTTTGCAAAATGACAGCCATGCCTCCATTCACACACCTCCCACTTTCTTAGAGAACGCCGCACAAATGAACTCAGCAAATCCTTCAGCCTGTTGAGTAGACACACGGGAGAC